>NC_088233.1:10587315-10769815 GCF_036934945.1 Oncorhynchus masou masou | reverse complement strand
ACAATTTCCTGGGTAAAATGTTCCACTGTAATAGTGAAGGTGTAAACTTGGCAGTAGAAAATCTTAACAGTATATTTGACACCTCAGCTTCCCTATCAAACATACAAATCTCAAATTGAAAACCGAAGAAAATTAACAACAATGACAAATAGTTTGATGAAGAATGCAAAAATCTAAGAAAGAAATTGAGAAACCTGTCCAACCAAAAACATATAGACCCGGAAAATCTGAGTCTACGCCTTCACTATGGTGAATCACTAAAACAATACACAAATACACTACGGAAAAAGAAGGAACAGCATGTCAGAAATCAGCTCAATGTAATTGAATAATCCATAGACTAACCACTTCTGGGAAAATTGGAAAACACTTAACAAACAACAACACAAAGAATTATCTTTCCAAAATGGAGATGTATGGGTAAACCACTTCTCCAATCTTTTTGGCTCTATAACAAAGAATAAAGAGCAAAAACATATACATGATCAAATACAGATCTTAGAATCAACTATTAAAGACTACCAGAACCCACTGGATTCTCTAATTACATTGAATGAGTTACAGGACAAAATAAAAACCCTCCAACCCAAAAAGGCCTTTGGTGTTGATGGTATCCTCAATGAAATGATCAAATATACAGACAACAAATTCCAATTGGCTATACTAAAACTCTTTAACATCATCCTAAGCTCTGGCATCTTCCCCTATATTTGGAACCAGGGACTGATCACCCCAATCCACAAAAGTGGAGACAAATTTGACCCCAATAACTACCGTGGAATATGCGTCAACAGTAACCTTGGGAAAATCCTCTGCATCAATGAAAACAATGTACTGAGCAAATGTCAAATTGGCTTTTTACCAAATTACCGTACAACAGACCATGTATTCACCCTGCACACCCTAATTGACAACCAAACAAACCAAAACAAAGGCAAAGTCTTCTCATGCTTTGTTGATTTCAAAAAAAGCCTTCGACTCAATTTGGCATGAGGGTCTGCTATACAAACTGATGGAAAGTGGTGTTGGGGGTAAAACATACAACATTGTAAAATCCATGTACACAAACAACAAGTGTGCGGTTAAAATTGGCAAAAAACACACATTTCTTCACACAGGGT
The DNA here is from genome assembly GCF_036934945.1 of Oncorhynchus masou masou. Lineage (NCBI taxonomy): Eukaryota > Metazoa > Chordata > Actinopteri > Salmoniformes > Salmonidae > Oncorhynchus > Oncorhynchus masou. Next base: position 10,768,694 of record NC_088233.1, on the reverse strand, counting down.
CGTGGGGTGAGACAGCGATGCAGCTTAAGCCCCACGCTCTTCAACAAATATATCAACAAATTGGCGCGGGCACAAGAAAAGTCTGCAGCACCCGGCCTCACCCTACTAGAATCCGAAGTCAAATGTCTGCTGTTTGCTGATGATCTGGTGCTTCTGTCACCAACCAAGGAGGTCCTACAGCAGCACCTAGATCTTATGCACAGATTCTGTCAGACCTGGGCCCTGAGTATAAATCTCAGTAATACCAAAATAATGGTGTTCCAAAAAAGGTCCAGTCACCAGGACCACAAATACAAATTCCATCTAGACACTGTTGCCCAAGAGCACACAAAAAACTATACATACCTTGGCCTAAACATCAGCGCCACAGGTAACTTCCACAAAGCTGTGAACGATCTGAGAGACAAGGCAGGAAGGGCATTCTATGCCATCAAAAGGAACATATATTTCAACATACCAATTATGATTTGGCTAAAAATACTTCAGTCATAGAGCCCATTGCCCTTTATGGTTGTGAGGTCTGGGGTCCGCTCACCAACCAAGACTTCACAAAATGGGACAAACACCAAATTGAGACTCTGCATGCAGAATTCTGCAAAAATATCCTCTGTGTACAATGTAGAACACCAAATAATGCATGCAGAGCAGAATTAGGCCGATACCCACTAATTATCAAAATCCAGAAAAGACCCGTTAAATTCTATAACCACTTAAAAGGAAGCGATTCCCAAACCTTACACAACAAAGCCATCACCTACAGAGAGATGAACCTGGAGAAGAGTCCCCTAAGCAAGCTGGTCCTGGGGCTCTGTTCACAAACACAAACACACCCTACAGAGCCCCAGGACAGCAGCACAATTAGACCCAACCAAATCATGAGAAAACAAAAAGATAATTACTTGACACATTGGAAAGAATTAACAAAAAAAACAGAGCAAACTAGAATGCTATTTGGCCCTACACAGAGAGTACACAGCGGCAGAATAACTGACCACTGTGACTGACCCAAAATTAAGGAAAGCTTTAACTATGTACAGACTCAGTGAGCATAGCCTTGCTACTGAGAAAGGCCGCCGTAGGCAGACATGGCTCTCAAGAGAAGACAGGCTATGTGCTCACTGCCCACAAAATGAGGTGGAAACTGAGCTGCACTTCCTAACCTCCTGCCCAATGTATGACCATATTAGAGAGACATATTTCCCTCAGATTACACAGATCCACAAAGAATTCGAAAATAAATCCAATATTGATAAACTCCCATATCTACTGGGTGAAATTCCACAGTGTGCCATCACAGCAGCAAGATTTGTGACCTGTTGCCACGAGAAAAGGGCAACCAGTGAAGAACACACACCATTGTAAATACAACCCATATTTATGCTTATTTATTTATTTTATCTTGTGTCCTTTAACCATTTGTACATTGTTAAAACACTGTATATATATATAATATGACATTTGTAATGTCTTTGTTTTGAAACTTCTGTACGTGTAATGTTTACTGTTAATTTTTATTGTTTATTTCACTTTATATATTCACTTTATATATTATCTACCTCACTTGCTTTGGCAATGTTAACACATTCACATCCATGCCAATAAAGCCCTTGAATTGAATTGAATTGAGAGGGAGGGGTAGAGATAGAGAGAGGGGGAGGGAGGGGTAGAGATAGATAGAGAGGGGAGGGAGGGGTAGAGATAGAGAGAGGGAGGGGTAGAGATAGAGAGAGGGAGGGGTAGAGATAGAGAGAGGTGGGAGGGAGGGGGTAGAGAGAGACAGGGGGAGAGGGAGGGGTAGAGAGAGAGAGAGAGGGGAGTGAGGGGTAGAGAGAGAGAGGGGGGAGGGAGGGGTAGAGAGAGGGGGGACGGAGGGTTAGAGAGAGATAGAGGGGGAGGGAGGGTTAGAGAGAGAGAGAGGGAGGGGTAGAGAGAGAGAGGGGGAGGGGAGGGTTAGAGAGAGATAGAGGGGGGAGGGAGGGTTAGAGAGAGATAGAGGGGGAGGGAGGGGTAGAGAGAGAGAGAGAGTGGGAGGGAGGTGTAGAGAGAGAGGGGGGGAGGGAGGGTTAGAGAGAGAGAGAGGGAGGGGTAGAGAGAGAGAGGGGGGAGGGAGGGGTAGAGAGAGAGAGGGGGAGGGAGGGGTAGAGAGAGAGAGGGGGAAGGGAGGGGTAGAGAGAGAGAGAGAGGGAGGGAGGGGTAGAGATAGAGAGATGGGGGAGGGAGGGGTAGAGATGGAGGGAGGGGTAGAGATAGAGAGAGGGAGGGGTAGAGATAGAGAGAGGGAGGGGTAGAGATAGATAGTGGGGTGAGGGAGGGGTAGAGAGAGTGAGAGGGAGGGGTAGAGAGAGAGAGAGGGAGGGGGAGGGGAGGGGTAGAGATAGAGAGAGAGGGAGTGAGGGGTAGAGATAGAGAGAGGGAGGGAGGGGTAGAGAGAGAGAGGGGGGAGGGAGGGTTAGAGAGAGAGGGGGGGGAGGGGTAGAGAGAGAGAGAGAGAGAGAGAGGGAGGGAGGGGGTAGAGATAGAGAGAGAGAGGAGGGAGGGGTAGAGATAGAGAGAGAGGGGGAGGGAGGGGTAGAAATTGAGAGAGAGGGAGGGGTAGAGATAGAGAGAGGGAGGGGTAGATATAGATAGAGGGGGGAGGGAGGGGTAGAGATAGAGAGAGAGAGGGAGTGAGGGAGGGGTAGAGAGAGAGGGGGAGGAGGTAGAGGGGTAGAGATAGAGAGAGGAGGGGGTAGAGATAGAGAGAGGTGGGAGGGAGGGGTAGAGAGAGACAAGGGGAGAGGGAGGGGGTAGAGAGAGAGAGAGAGGGGGAGTGAGGGGTAGAGAGAGAGAGGGGGAGGGAGGGGTAGAGAGAGGGGGGACGGAGGGTTAGAGAGAGATAGAGGGGGAGGGAGGGGTAGAGATAGAGAGAGGGAGGGGTAGAGATAGAGAGAGGGAGGGGTAGAGATAGAGAGAGGGGGGAGGGAGGGGTAGAGAGAGACAGGGGGAGAGGGAGGGGTAGAGAGAGAGAGAGAGGGAGTGAGGGGTAGAGAGAGAGAGGGGGAGGGAGGGGTAGAGAGAGGGGGACGGAGGGTTAGAGAGAGATAGAGGGGGAGGGAGGGTTAGAGAGAGAGAGGGAGGGGTAGAGAGAGAGAGAGGGGGAGGGAGGGTTAGAGAGAGATAGAGGGGGAGGGAGGGGTAGAGAGAGAGAGAGGGAGGGGGAGGGAGGTGTAGAGAGAGAGGGGGGAGGGAGGGTTAGAGAGAGAGAGGGAGAGAGAGAGGGGGGAGGGAGGGGTAGAGAGAGAGGGGGGAGGGAGGGGTAGAGAGAGAGAGGGGGAGGGAGGGGTAGAGAGTAGAGAAGAGAGAGGGAGGGGGAGGGGTAGAGAGAGAGAGAGGGGGGAGGGAGGGGTAGAGATAGAGAGGGGGAGGGGTAGAGAGATAGAGAGAGATAGAGAGGGAGGAGATAGATAGAGAGGGGGAGGGGGAGATAGATAGTGGGGTGAGGGAGGGGTAGAGAGAGTGAGAGGGAGGGGTAGAGAGAGAGAGAGGGAGGGGGGAGGGAGGGGTAGAGATAGAGAGAGAGGGAGCGAGGGAGCGAGGGGTAGAGATAGAGAGAGGGAGGGAGGGGTAGAGAGAGAGAGGGGGAGGGAGGGTTAGAGAGAGAGGGGGGGGAGGGGTAGAGAGAGAGAGAGAGAGAGAGGGAGGGGAGGGGGTAGAGATAGAGAGAGGGAGGGGTAGAGATACAGAGAGGGAGGGGTAGAGAGAGAGAGAGGGAGGGGTAGAGAGAGAGGGGGGGAGGGAGGTGTAGAGATAGAGAGAGAGGGAGGGAGGGGTAGAGATAGAGAGAGAGGGGGAGGGAGGGGTAGAGATAGAGAGAGGGGGAGGGAGGGGTAGAGATAGAGAGAGAGAGAGGGAGGGGTAGAGATAGAGAGAGAGAGAGAGAGAGGGAGGGGTAGAGATAGAGAGAGAGGGAGGGAGGGGTAGAGATAGAGAGAGAGAGGGAGCGAGAGAGAGAGAGGGAGGGGTAGAGATAGAGGGACGGAGGGGTAGAGATTGAGAGAGAGGGAAGGGTAGAGATAGAGAGGGAGGGAGGGAGGGGTAGAGATAGAGAGAGGGGAGGGAGGGGTAGAGAGAGAGATAGAGGGGGAGGGAGGGGTAGAGAGAGAGGGAGGGGTAGAGATAGAGATAGAGAGAAGGAGGGGTAGAGATGGGGGGAGGGGTAGAGATAGAGAGAGGGAGGGGAGAGATAGATAGAGGGGGGAGGGAGGGGTAGAGATAGAGATAGAGAGAAGGAGGGGGTAGAGATGGAGGGAGGGGTAGAGAGATAGAGAGGGAGGGAGGGGGGGTAGAGATAGAGAGAGGGGAGGGAGGGGTAGAGATAGAGATAGAGAGAGAGGGGGAGGGAGGGGTAGAAATTGAGAGAGAGGGAGGGGTAGAGATAGAGAGAGGGAGGGGTAGATATAGATAAAGGGGGGAGGGAGGGGTAGAGATAGAGAGAGAGGGAGTGAGGGAGGGGTAGAGAGAGAGAGGGAGGGAGGGAGGGAGGGGTAGAGATAGAGAGAGAGGGAGAGGGAGGGGTAGAGATAGAGAGAGGGAGAGGGAGGGGTAGAGAGAGAGAGGGAGAGAGGGGAGGGAGGGGTAGAGAGAGAGAGGGAGGGGTAGAGATAGAGATAGAGAGAAGGAGGGGTCGAGATGGAGGGAGGGGTAGAGATAGAGAGAGGGAGGGGTAGAGAGAGGGGGGAGGGAGGGGTAGAGATAGAGAGAGAGGGGGAGGGAAGGGGTGGAGATAGAGAGAGGGGGAGGGAGGGGTAGAGATAGAGGGGGAGGGAGGGGTAGAGAGAGAGAAAGAGGGAGGGATAGAGATAGAGAGAAGGAGGGGTAGAGATGGAGGGAGGGGTAGAGATAGAGAGAGGGAGGGGTAGAGATAGAGAGAGGGAGGGGTAGAGAGAGAGGGAGGGAGGGAGGGGTAGAGAGCGAGAGAGGGGGCAGGGAGGGAGGGAGGGGTAGCGATAGAGAGAGAGGGAGGGAGGGGTAGAGATAGAGAGAGGGAGGGGTAGAGATAGAGAGAGGGGGGAGGGGTAGAGATAGAGAGAGAGAGGGAGGAGAGAGTGGAGGGTAGAGATAGAGAGAGGGAGGGGAGGGGTAGAGATAGAGAGAGAGGGAGGGGTAGAGATAGAGAGATAGAGAGGGAGGGGGGGGTAGAGATAGAGAGAGGGAGGGGTAGAGATAGAGAGAGGGAGGGGTAGAGATAGAGAGAGAGAGGGCGGGAGGGGTAGAGATAGAGAGAGAGGGAGGGTGGGTGGGGTAGAGATAGAGAGAGGGAGGGTGGGGTAGAGAGAGAGGGAGGGTGGGGTGGGGTGTAGAGAGAGAGAGAGGGTGGGGTAGAGATAGAGAGAGAGGGAGGGAGGGGTAGAGATAGAGAGGGGAGGGGTAGAGATAGAGAGAGAGAGGGAGGGAGGGGGTAGAGATAGAGAGAGAGGGAGGGAGGGGTAGAGATAGAGATAGAGGGAGGGTGGGGTAGAGATAGAGAGAGAGGGAGGGAGGGGTAGAGATAGAGAGAGAGGGAGGGAGGGGTAGAGATAGAGAGAGAGGGAGGGAGGGGTAGAGATAGAGAGAGGGAGGGGGAGGGAGGGGGTAGAGATAGAGAGAGGTAGGGTGAGGTAGGGATAGAGAGAGAGGGAGGGAGGGGGAGATAGAGAGAGAGGAGGGTAGAGAGAGAGAGGGGGAGGGGAGGGGTAGAGATAGAGAGAGAGAGGGAGGGAGGGGGTAGAGATAGAGAGAGAGGGAGGGAGGGAGGGGTAGAGATAGAGAGAGAGGGAGGGAGGGAGGGGTAGAGATAGAGAGAGAGCGAGGGAGGGGTAGAGATAGAGAGAGAGGGAGGGAGGGGTAGAGATAGAGAGAGGGAGGGGTAGAGAGAGAGAGGGGGGAGGGAGGGAGGGGTAGAGATAGAGAGAGGAGGGAGGGAGGGGGTAGAGATAGAGAGAGGGAGGGGTAGAGAGAGAGAGAGAGAGGAGGGAGGGAGGGGGTAGAGAGAGAGAGAGGGGGGAGGGAGGGGTAGAGATAGAGAGAGAGGGAGGCAGGGTAGAGATAGAGAGAGGGAGGGGATAGAGATAGAGAGAGGGAGGGGTAGAGATAGAGAGAGGGAGGGGTAGAGATAGAGAGAGGGAGGGGTAGAGATAGAGAGAGGGGGGAGGGAGGGAGGGGAGAGATAGAGAGAGAGGGAGGGGTAGAGAATTAGAGAGGGATGGGTAGAGAGAGAGAGATAGAGGGGGAGGGAGGGGTAGAGATAGAGAGAGGGGGGAGGGAGGGGTAGAGATAGAGAGAGAGGGAGGGGGGTTGAGATAGAGAGAGAGGGAGGGAGGGGTAGAGATAGAGAGAGAGGGAGGCAGGGTAGAGATAGAGAGAGGGAGGGGTAGAGATAGAGAGAGGGAGGGGTAGAGATAGAGAGAGGGGGGAGGGAGGGAGGGGTAGAGATAGAGAGAGAGGGAGGGTGTGGTAGAGATAGAGAGAGAGGGAGGCATGGTAGAGATAGAGAGAGGGAGGGGTAGAGATAGAGAGAGGGAGGGGTAGAGATAGAGAGAGGGGGGAGGGAGGGGTAGAGATAGAGAGAGAGGGAGGGGTAGAGATAGAGAGAGGGATGAGTAGAGAGAGAGAGGGGGGGAGGGAGGGGTAGAGATAGAGAGAGAGGGAGGGTGGGGTTGCGATAAAGACGGAGGGGGGAGATCTAGGCCTTATAGCGCCAGTAAAAAAACACCCCACACACCTTCACACCACTACAGTATTTCTCCACACTCTCTCGCAAGGGTTTATCTTAATCTAACACTATCTCACATGCCCCGTTGAATACTAGACTCCATTTCATCTTTATGTATAGGAGTGGCTCATGACTCTTCAAAGCAGTGAACCCATACTCTCTCTCTCCCCATCACCTTCTCTCCGAGAGCTCTTGGGAATCAACCCTCACCAGCCCGCCTCATTTCAGCTCTGTCACCCAGAGACACCACTCAACATGTTATCTTGCTAAGCACAGCCCCCAGGTGCCAAGAAAGCTGTAGTATTGCATTACAATACATTAGCTTGACTCTCCTCTCTGTTCCTGTCTTTCTGAACTCATCATGCTCTGCTGTCTTCTGAATGGATTCATGGGAAAGCAGCACCACAGATGTTGATGAGTGGAGCAGCTAGCGTAGCGGAGTGGAGCAGCCTGTGTAGCAGCTAGCCTAGCTGAGTGAAGCAGCTAGCGTAGCGGAGTGGAGCAGCCTGCGTAGCAGCTAGCCTAGCTGAGTGAAGCAGCTAGCGTAGCGGAGTGGAGCAGCTAGCGTAGCGGAATGGAGCAGCTAGCATAGCTGAGTGGAGCAGCTAGCATAGCTGAGTGGAGCAGCTAGCATAGCTGAGTGGAGCTCAGAGACTAATGGCTGGGATGGGATTCCAGCAGGATGCTACATTTGTTAGCTTAGCTGACATTAATCACCATTGTCCTTTCTTGGTCCTCTTCGGCTCAGTTGTTAGAGCATGGTCATTGGAAAATGGAAAATTACAAGTAACCTAAAAGACTCGGAGAAGATGTTACAACGGTAGAGATGGCTTTGGCTTTGATAACTTTGGCCGTCCTGTCGGAGTGACAGCTGTTTGTTAGTGTAGTGTTGCCTAGTGGTGATGTATTAACATTACTTTACACTCAATTCACTCACACTAATGGATTCCCAAAGACCAATCTACAGCTTTACTTTGATCCTAAGGTATCTTTGTATACAGTGGGGAGAAAAAGTATTTGATACACTGACGATTTTGCAGGTTTTCCTACTTACAAAGCATGTTTGAACTCGTTACCTGTATAAAAGACACCTGTCCACACACTCAATCAAACAGACTCCAACCTCTCCACAATGGCCAAGAACAGAGAGCTGTGTAAGGACATCAGGGATAAAATTGTAGACCTGCACAAGGCTGGGATGGGCTACAGGACAATAGGCAAGCAGCTTGGTGAGAAGGCAACAACTGTTGGCGCAATTATTAGAAAATGGAAGAAGTTCAAGATGACGGTCAATCACCCTTGGTCTGGGGCTCCATGCAAGATCTCACCTCGTGGGGCATCAATGATCATAAGGAAGGTGAGGGATCAGCCCAGAACTACACGGCAGGACCTGGTCAATGACCTGAAGAGAGCTGTGACGACAGTCTCAAAGAAAACCGTTCGTAACACACTACGCAGTCATGGATTAAAATCCTGCAGCGCACGCAATGTCCCCCTGCTCAAGCCAGTGCATGTCCAGGCCTGTCTGAAGTTTGCCAATGACCATCTGGATGATCCAGTGGAGGAATAGGAGAAGGCCTTGTGGTCTGATGAGACAAAAATAGAGCTTTTTGGTCTAAACTTCACTTGCCGTGTTTAGAGGAAGAAGACAATTAATCTTAATGGTTGTACAGTCGTCTCAAATAAAACTGAAGGACCTCGGCGTTACTCTGGACCCTGACCTCTCTTTTGACGAACATATCAAGACTGTTTCAAGGACAGTTTTTTTCCATCGACGTAACATTGCAAAATTCAGAAACTTTCTGTCCAAAAATGATGCAGAAAAATTAATCCATGCTTTTGTCACTTCTAGGTTAGACTACTGCAATGCTCTACTTTCCAGCTACCCGGATAAAGCACTAAATAAACTTCAGTTAGTGCTAAATACGGCTGCAAGAATCCTGACTAGAACCAAAAAATGTGATCATACTACTCCAGTGCTAGCCTCCCTACACTGGCTTCCTGTCAAGGCAAGGTTTGATTTCAAGGTTTTACTGCTAACCTACAAAGCATTACATGGGATTGCTCCTACCTATCTCTCTGATTTGGTCCTGCCGTACATACCTACACTTACGCTACGGTCACAAGACGCAGGCCTACTAATTGTCCCTAGAATTTTTAAGCAAACAGCTGGAGGCAGGGCATTCTCCTATAGAGCTCAACTTTTATGGAATGGTCTGCCTACCCATGTGAGAGACGCAAACTCGGTCTCAACCTTGAAGTCTTTACTGAAGACTCGTCTCTTCAGTGGGTCATATGATTGAGTGTAGTCTGGCCCAGGAGTGTGAAGGTGAACGGAAAGGCTCTGGAGCAACAAACCGCCCTTGCTGTCTCTGCCTGGCCGATTCCCCTCTTTCCACGGGGATTCTCTGCCTCTAACCCTATTACAGGGGCTGAGTCACTGGCTTACTAGGGCTCTTTCATGCCGTCCCTAGGAGGGGTGCGTCACTTGAGTGGGTTGAGTCACTGATGTGATCTTCCTGTCTGGGTTGGCGCCCCCCCATGGGTTGTGCCATGGCGGAGATCTTTGTGGGCTATACTCGGCCTTGTCTCAGGATGGTAAGTTGGTGGTTAAAGATATCCCTCTAGTGGTGTGGGGGCTGTGCTTTGGCAAAGTGGGTGGGGTTAAATCCTTCCTGTTTGGCCCTGTCTGGGGGTGTCCTCGGGAAGGGCCACAGTGTCTCCTGACCCCTCAGCCTCCAGTATTTATGCTGCAGTAGTTTATGTGTCGGGGGGCTAGGGTCAGTTTGTTATATCTGGAGTACTTCTCCTGTCCTATCCAGTGTCGTGTGTGAATTTAAGTATGCTCTCTCTAATTATCTCTTTCTCTTTCTCGGAGGACCTGAGCCATAGGACCATTCCTCAGGACTACCTGACATGATGACTCGTTGCTGTCCCGAGTCCACCTGGCCATGCTGCTGCTCCAGTTTCAACTGTTCTGCCTGTGATTATTATTATTTAACCATGCTGGTCATTTATGAACATTTGAACATCTTGGCCATGTTCTGTTATAATCTCCACCCAGCACAGCCAGAAGAGGACTGGCCACCCCACATAGCCTGGTTCCTCTCTAGGTTTCTTCCTAGGTTTTGGCCTTTCTCGGGAGTTTTTCCTAGCCACTGTGCTTCTACACCTGCATTGCTTGCTGTTTGGGGTTTTAGGCTGGGTTTCTGTACAGCACTTTGAGATATCAGCTGATGTACGAAGGGCTATATAAATTAATTTGATTTGAAGAAGGATGAGTACAACCCCAAGAACATCATCCCAACCGTGAAGCATGGAGGTGGAAACATCATCCTTTGGGGATGCTTTTCTGCAAAGGGGACAGGACGACTGCACCGTATTGAGGGGGGGATTGATGGGGCCATGTATCGCGAGATCTTGGCCAACAACCTCCTTCCCTCAGTAAGAGCATTGAAGATGGGTCGTGGCTGGGTCTTCCAGCATGACAGCAACCCGAAACACACAGCCAGGGCAACTAAGGAGTGGCTCCTTAAGAAGCATCTCAAGGTCCTGGAGTGGCCTAGCCAGTCTCCAGACCTGAACCCAACTCCAGACCTCTTTGGAGGGAGCTGAAAGTCCGTATTGCCCAGCGACAGCCCCGAAACCTGAAGGATCTGGAGAAGGTCTGTATGGAGGAGTGGACCAAAATCCCTGCTGCAGTGTGTGCAACTGGTCAAGAACTACAGGAAACGTATGATATGTGTAATTGCAAACAAAGGTTTATGTACCAAATATTAAGTTCTGCTTTTCTGATGTATCAAATATTTATGTCATGCAATAAAATGCAAATTAATTACTTAAAAATCATACGTGATATTCTGAATTTTTGTTTTAGATTCCGTCTATCACAGTTGAAGTGTACCTATGATAAAAATTACAGACCTCTACATGCTTTGTAAGTAGGAAAACCTGCAAAATCGGCAGTGTATTTAATACTTGTTCTCCCCACTGTACTCCTATCATAATATAATACACTGAGTGTACAAAACATTAGGACCACCTTCATAATATTGAGTTGCACCATTTTTGATCTCAGAACAGCCTCAATTCGTCGGGTCATGGACTCTACAAGGTGTCGAAAGCGTTCCACAGGGATGCTGGCCCATGTTGACTCCAATGCTTCCCTCAGGTGTGTCAAGTTGGTTGCATGTCCTTTGGGTGGTGGACCATTGTTGATACACACAGGAAACTGTTGAGCTTGAAAACCCCAGCAGCGTTGCACTTCTTGATACACTCAAACTGGTGCGCCTGGCACCTTCTACCATATACCGTTCAACGGCACTTAAATCTTTTGTTGTTTGTCACCCTCTGAATGGCACACATACACAATCCATGTCTCAATTGTCTCAAGGCTTAAAAATCCTTCTTCAACCTGTCTCCTCCCCTTCATCTACACTGATTGAAGTCGATTTAACTTCTTATGGCTGCAGGGGCAGTATTGAGTAGCTTGGATGAAAGGTGCCCAGAGTAAACAGCCTGCTCCTCAGTCTCAGTTAAAAATATATGCATATTAGTATTGGATAGAAAACACTCTGACGTGTCTAAAACTGTTTGAATGATGTGTTTGAGTATAACAGAACTCATATGGCAGGCAAAAATCTGAGAAGAAATCCAAACAGGAAGTGAGAAATCTGAGGTTGGTGGATTTTCAAACCAGGCCCTATTGAATTCACATTGGGATATGAGTGAACCATTTCCTGGTCACGCGCATTCCACATGATATCGACTTGCATTCCATTCCTCCTCAAGACACAAAGGAATTCTCCGGTTGGAACTTTATTGAAGATTTATGATAAAAACATCCTAAAGATTGATTCTGTGCTTAGTTTGAAATGTTTCTTAGACCTGTAATAGAACTTTTTGTAGTTTGTGTCCGAAGAAATGCACAAGTGTTTGGATATGTGTACCAAACGCGCTAACAAAAGTAGCTAATTGGACATAAATAAAGGATAATCGAACAAATCAAGCATTTATTGTGGACCTGGGATTCCTGGGAGTGCATTCTGATGAAGATCATCAAAGTTAAGGGAATATTTATCATGTATTTTTGGTTTCTGTTGACTCCAACATGGTGGCTAATTGTATTATATTTCTGAGCACCGTCTCAGATTATTGCATGGTTTGCTTTTTCCGGTAAGATTTTTTGAAATCTGACACAGCGGTTGCATTAAGGAGAGGTATATCTATAATTCCATGTGTATAACTTGTATTATCATCTGCATTTATGATGAGTATTTCTGTTGAATCGATGTGGCTATGCAAAATCACTGGATGTTTTTGGAACTAGTGAATGTAACATGCCAATGTAAACTCAGATTTTTTGATATAAATATGAACTTTATCAAACAAAACATACATGTATTGTGTAACATGAAGTCCTATGAGTGTCATCTGATGAAGATCATCAAAGGTTAGTGATTAATTTTATCTCTATTTGTGCTTTTTGTGACTCCTATCTTTGGCTGGAAAAATGGCTGTGTTTATTCTGTGACTTGGCGGTGACCTAACATAATCGTTTGTGGTGCTTTCGCTGTAAAGCATATTTGAAATTGGACACTGTGGTGGGATTAACAACAATATTACCTTTAAAACAGTTTAAAATACATGTATGTTTGAGGAATTTTAATTATGAGATTTCTGTTGTTTTGAATATGGCGCCCTGCACTTTCACTGGCTGTTGTCATATCGATCCCGTTAACGGGATTGCAGTCCTGAGACGTTTTTAACAGGTGACATCAATAGGGGATCATAACTTCACCTGGATTCACCTGGTCAGGATGTGTCATTTAGCAGAAGATTGAATCCAAATATGTGCATACATTATATGTACCAGGAATCAAACCCACTATCCAGCACAATGCTCTACCAACTGAGCTACAGAAAGAAAGGATCAGCTAAGCTAACAAATATAGCAGCCTGCTAGAATCCCATCCCAGCCATTAGTCTCTGAGCTCCACTCAGCTACGCTAGCTGCTCCATTCCGCTGCGCTAGCTGCTACGCTAGCTGCTCCACTCATCAACATCTGTGGTGCTGCTAATTAGCCACACATCAGTGGGTCTGAGCCAAACACAGACAATGTGTGACACTCACGAGGGGAACCGATGATACACTGGGATTTCAAAACATCTGTACCAGAGCACAGAGGAAAGAAACATTGTTATTGTCTAAAATAAAGCCTTTTGGGAGAACGGAGTGCAAAAACAATGTTATCGTACAGAGAAGAGAAGCCTTTTGGGACTTTGAGACATGTGGTAATGTGTCAAGGATTCAGAACAGGCTATGATAAGGAAAATAAAAGCTGTTAAGCATGTCAGTAGTGTTGGCATGTGTTTTATCCTTGTTCCTGAGACATCTCTGTCTCCTCCAACAGGATACTCAACTAGGGACTAACTAAAATAGACACTGGAGAGGAACAAAGGATGAAACTCATCCATGCTATTAAGGGAGAGACAGAGAAAATGAGAGATGGAGGAGAGACGATGAGAGGTGGCTTAAAAAGAGAGAGAGGAGAGATGATGAGAGATGGCTTAGAAAGAGAGAGAGGAGAGACGATGAGAGCTGGCTTAGAAAGAGAGAGGAGAGACGATGAGAGATGGCTTAGAAAGAGAGAGAGGAGAGACGATGAGAGGTGGCTTAGAAAGAGAGAGAGGAGAGACGATGAGAGATGGCTTAGAAAGAGAGAGAGGAGAGACGATGAGAGGTGGCTTAGAAAGAGAGAGAGGAGAGACGATGAGAGGTGGCTTAGAAAGAGAGAGAGGAGAGACGATGAGAGATGGCTTAGAAAGAGAGAGAGGAGAGACGATGAGAGGTGGCTTAGAAAGAGAGAGAGGAGAGACGATGAGAGATGGCTTAGAAAGAGAGAGAGGAGAGACGATGAGAGATGGCTTAGAAAGAGAGAGAGGAGAGACGATGAGAGCTAGCTTAGAAAGAGAGAGAGGAGAGACGATGAGAGCTGGCTTAGAAAGAGAGAGAGGAGAGACGATGAGAGGTGGCTTAGAAAGAGAGAGAGGAGAGACGATGAGAGATGGCTTAGAAAGAGAGAGGAGAGACGATGAGAGCTGGCTTAGAAAGAGAGAGGAGAGACGATGAGAGCTGGCTTAGAAAGAGAGAGAGGAGAGACGATGAGAGCTGGCTTAGAAAGAGAGAGGAGAGACGATGAGAGCTGGCTTAGAAAGAGAGAGAGGAGAGACGATGAGAGATGGCTTAGAAAGAGAGAGAGGAGAGACGATGAGAGCTGGCTTAGAAAGAGAGAGAGGAGAGATGATGAGAGCTGGCTTAGAAAGAGTGAGGAGAGACGATGAGAGATGGCTTAGAAAGAGAGAGAGGAGAGACGATGAGAGCTGGCTTAGAAAGAGAGAGAGGAGAGATGATGAGAGCTGGCTTAGAAAGAGAGAGGAGAGACGATGAGAGATGGCTTAGAAAGAGAGAGAGGAGAGATGATGAGAGATGGCTTAGAAAGAGAGAGAGGAGAGACGATGAGAGCTGGCTTAGAAAGAGAGAGAGGAGAGACGATGAGAGCTGGCTTAGAAAGAGAGAGAGGAGAGACGATGAGAGCTGGCTTAGAAAGAGAGAGAGGAGAGACGATGAGAGCTAGCTTAAAAAGAGAGAGAGGAGAGATGATGAGAGCTAGCTTAGAAAGAGAGAGAGGAGAGACGATGAGAGCTAGCTTAAAAAGAGGCAGAGAGAGAGAGGAGGAGGGACAAAATAAAAGCTGGAAAGCAAGAGCAAGAAATAACATTTTATGGCCTCTTGGTCAGGACCAGGGCTGATAATAAATGTCCTCCTTGTGAGAAAAGCTTTGCAGGCCAGAGAGAGGTGAACACATTTTCATGCTGAGAGCACCTGCAGTCATGAGAACAGAGAGAGAGAGAGGAGAGAGGAGAGAGAGAACAGAGAAATAAAGTAGACGGAGAGAAAAAAAGTAAGTCATGAATCTCCCACAGCTCTTGGGGTTCAGGGCAGCAGGGATAGTGTCAAAATGGTTTCTGAGTGTGAACACTAGAGAAGAGAGGGGGAGGTGTGAGTGACCAACTGCTGTGACACTAACTCCTGCACATGAAACGAACCCGCTGTAAGACTGACCTCTCTCACGCTGAGATGAAGTCACACACTGCATAATGAGAAAGGAACCAGGTGTGTGTGTGTGAGAGAGAGAGTGCATGCGTTGTGAGAGAGAGAGAGGGGTGATGTGAAAGAGAAGAAATGTTGCAACTCCAGCCAGAGAGAGGGAGGGAAAAGAGAGAGAGAGAACTTTAAGAGTTCCATAAGCAAGCTGGTCCTGGGGCTCTGTTCACAAACACAAACAGACCCCACAGAGCCCCAGGACAGCAACACAATTACAACCAACCAAACCATGAGAAAACCTAAATATAATTACTTCATAAAAAACAGAGCAAACTAGAATGCTATTTGGCCCCAAACAGAGAGAATAATACCAGACCACTGTGACTGACTCAAACTTAAAAAACACTGACTATGTACAGGCTCAATGACATTAGCCTTGCTATTGAGAAATGTTGCCTAAGCCTGTCTTCTCTTGAGAGCCAGGTCTGCCTATGTGCACACTGCCCACAAAACGAGGTGGAAACTGAGCAACACATCCTAACCTCCTGCCAAATGTATGACCATATTAGAGACACATACAGCTGAAGCCGGAAGTTTACATCTTTCTCACCATTCCTGACATTTAATCTTAGTAAAAATGACCCGTCTTAGGTCAGTTAGGATCACCAGTTTATTTTAACAATGTGAAATGTCAGAATAATAGTAGAGAGAATGATTCATTTCTGCTTTTATTTATTTCATCACATTCCCAGTGGGTCAGAAGTTTATATACACTCAATTAGTATTTGGTAGCATTGCCTTTAAATTGTTTAACTTGGGTTAAATGTTTCAGGTATCCCTCCACAAGCTTCCCATAATAAGTTTTTTGTCCCTTTCCTCCTGACAGAGCTGATGTAACTGAGTCAGGTTTGTAGGCCTCCTTGCTCTCACACGCTTTTTCAGTTCTGCCCACAAATGTTCTATAGGATTGAGGTCAGGGCTTTGTGATGGCCACTTCAATACCTTGACATTGTTGTCCTTAAGCCATTCTGCCACAAATTTGGAAGTATGCTTGGAGTCATTGTCCATTTGGAAGAGCCATTTGCGACCAAGCTTTAACTTCCTGACTGATGTCTTGAGATGTAGCTTCAATATATCCACATAATTTCCCCTCCTCATGATGCTATCTATTTTGTGAAGTGCACCAGTCCCTCCTGAAGCAATGCAGCCCCACAACATGATGCCACCTCCCCCGTGTTTCATGGTTGGGATGTTCTTCGGCTTGCAAGCCTCCACCTTCGTCATCCTAACATAACGATGGTCATTATGGCCAAACAGTTCTATTTTTGTGTCATCAGACCAGAGGACATTTCTCCAAAAGCTACGATCATTGTCCCCATGTGCAGTTGCAAACTGTAGTCTGGCATTTTTATGGCGGTTTTGGAGCAGTGGCTTCTTCCTTGCTGAGCAGCATTTCAGGTTATGTCAATATAGGACTTGTTTTACTGTGGATATAGATACTTTTGTACCTGTTTCCTCCAGAATCTTCACAAGGTCTTTTGCTGTTGTTCTGGGATTGATTTGCACTTTTCGCACCAAAGTACGTTCATCTCTAGGAGACAGAACACGTCTCCTTCCTGACCGGTATGACGGCTGTGTGGTCCCATGGTGTTGATACTTGTGTACTATTGTCTGTACAGATGAACGTGGGACATTCAGGTGTTTGGAAATTGCTCCAAAGGATAAACCGGACTTGTGGAGGTTAACATTTTTTTTTCTGAGATCTTGGCTGATTTTAACACGTTTCCCATGCCAATAAAGCCCCTTGAATTGATTGTCTGAGGTCTTGGCTGATTTTAACACATTTCCCATGCCAATAAAGTCCCTTGAATTGAATTGATTGTTTGAGGTCTTGGCTGACCCGGACAATAGCCTCGACAACACAGTGGGACAGACAAATGAAGAACCCCAAGACCAGGGGATCCCACCTCCCTGTTAGCTCATTATGGACTCAAACGGGAAATATATATAAGAAAATAAACTTGTTAACCTCTTGAAACTCCCCATCCCGGATCCGGGATTGTGACTAAGCCTCAGGCTCATTAGCATAACGCAACGTTAACGATTTCTGAAAATCGCAAATAAAATTAAAATAATGCGTTTGCTCTCAAGCTTAGCCTTTTCTTAACAACACTGTCATCTCAGATTTTCAAAATATGCTTTTGAACCATAGAAATTGACTAATTTGTGTAAGAGTATGCAAAGCTAGCATAGCATTTTGTGTAGCATGTAGCACGCAACATTTTCACAAAAGCCAGATAACCAAATAAATAAAATCATTTACCTTTGAAGAGCTTCTGATGTTTTCAATGAGGAGACTCCCAGCCAAATCAAATCAAATCAAATCAAATTTATTTATATAGCCCTTCGTACATCAGCTGATATCTCAAAGTGCTGTACAGAAACCCAGCCTAAAACCCCAAACAGCAAGCAATGCAGGTGTAGAAGGTAGAAGCCACATACCAAATGCGCAGTGTTTCCTGAAAGCGTCTGTGTGTAGGAGAAATCGTTCCGTTTTCTACATTGCGCCTGGCTACCGAAACGAACCGAAAATGCAGTCACCTACAACGTGAAACTTTTTCCGGATTAGCTACATAATATCGACCGAAACATGGCAAACGTTGTTTGGAATCAATCCTCAAGGTGTTTTTTCACATATCTCTTCATTGACATGCAGTTCGTGGAAGCTTGCTTCTCTCTCTGTGCCCCATGGAAAAATACTGGCAGGTGACTTTTGCGCACCAATTTCGGCGCAGGACACCGGGCGGACACGTGGTAAATGTGGTCTCTTATGGTCAATCTTCCAACGATCTGCCTACAAATACGTCACAATGCTGCAGACACCTTGGGGAAACGACAGAAAGGGCAGACTCATTCCTCTTGCGTTCACAGCCATATAAGGAGATCATGAAAGACAGAGCCTCAAAAATCCTTGTCATTTCCTGGATGCCAAGTCATCTTGGTTTTGCCTGAAGCTCACGTTAAAGGGCACGCACAGAGAAGATATTTGTATTTCTGGACACGTCAGAGTGTTTTCTTTCGAACAGTAGCAATTATATGCATAGTCGAGCATCTTTTTGTGACAAAATATCTTGTTTAAAACGGGAACGTTTTTCTTCCAAAAATGAAATAGCGCCACCATAAGTGTAAGAGGTTAACAAACACGCAGTGTTTAAACTCCGGCGCCCAAATACCCAGCGCACCTTAGACCTTCTGTCTGAGGACCAAATAGGGTCACCTAGCCACATAATAATACACACAGGCAAAAACGACAAGAGAGCACAGCAGGAAAGGGTGGCCACAGCACTCAAGGGAGTGATTGAAAAATCTACTTCTACTTTCCCCATTTATGCACAAGCGGTTATCTCCACCCTGCTACCACGAAAAGACTTCCACCCTGCTCCCACGAAAATACTTCCACCCTGCTACCACGAAAATACTTCCACCCTGCTACCACGAAAAGACTTCCACCATGCTACCACAAAAATACTTCCACCCTGCTACCACGAAAAGACTTCCACCCTGCTACCACGAAAATACTTCCACCCTGCTACCACGAAAAGACTTCCACCATGCTACCACAAAAAGACTTCCACCATGCTACCACAAAAAGACTTCCACCATGCTACCACGAAAAGTCTTCCACCCTGCTACCACGAAAAGACTTCCACCCTGCTACCACGAAAATACTTCCACCCTGCTACCACAAAAATACTTCCACCCTGCTACCACGAAAAGACTTCCACCATGCTACCACAAAAATACTTCCACCCTGCTACCACGAAAAGACTTCCACCCTGCTACCACGAAAATAATTCCACCCTGCTACCACGAAAAGACTTCCACCATGCTACCACAAAAAGACTTCCACCATGCTACCACAAAAAGACTTCCACCATGCTACCACGAAAAGTCTTCCACCCTGCTACCACGAAAAGACTTCCACCCTGCTACCACGAAAATACTTCCACCCTGCTACCACGAAAAGACTTCCATCCTGCTACCACGCAAAGACTTCCACCCTGCTACCATGCAGCGGGTAAACGCAAGTATTTCCTGTGACTGTGGCTCAAAACTAAATGTTTTCCTGGCCCACCACTCTACCCTGGACTATAACAGCCTCTATGACCAGGTCCACCTCTACAAGACAGCAGTGCCCACCACTCTACCCTGGACTATAACAGCCTCTATGACCAGGTCCACCTATATAAGACAGCAGTGCCCACCACTCCACTCTCGACTTGAACAGCCTCTATGACCAGGTACACCTATATAAGACAGCAGTGCCCACCACTCCACTCTCGACTTGAACAGCCTCTATGACCAGGTCCACCTATATAAGACAGCAGTGCCCACCACTCCACTCTGGACATGAACAGCCTCTATGACCAGGTCCACCTATATAAGACAGCAGTGCCCACCACTCCACTCTCGACTTGAACAGCCTCTATGACCAGGTCCACCTATATAAGACAGCAGTGCCCACCCCTCCACTCTCGACTTGAACAGCCTCTATGACCAGGTCCACCTATATAAGACAGCAGTGCCCACCACTCCACTCTCGACTTGAACAGCCTCTATGACCAGGTCCACCTATATAAGACAGCAGTGCCCACCACTCCACTCTCGACTTGAACAGCCTCTATGACCAGGTCCACCTATATAAGACAGCAGTGCCCACCACTCCACCCTGGACAAGAACAGCCTCTATGACCAGGTCCACCTATATAAGACAGCAGTGCCCACCACTCCACTCTCGACTTGAACAGCCTCTATGACCAGGTCCACCTATATAAGACAGCAGTGCCCACCACTCCACTCTCGACTTGAACAGCCTCTATGACCAGGTCCACCTATATAAGACAGCAGTGCCCACCACTCCACCCTGGACTAGAACAGCCTCTATGACCAGGTCCACCTCTACAAGGCAGCAGTGCCCACCACTCCACCCTGGACTAGAACAGCCTCTATGACCAGGTCCACCTCTACAAGGCAGCAGTGCCCACCACTCCACCCTGGACTAGAACAGCCTCTATGACCAGGTCCACCTCTACAAGGTGGACCTACTTTGCCTGGACACTAAAGGACATTACCCTCATCTACAGCCCCAACACCTCACATAGAGGCAACAGATCAATAGACGCCCTGCCCAGACCAGCGAGACTCTCTCCCAGACCTGCGGGAAATGCTATAGATGGAAGGAAAGTCGTGTGAAACCCTACCAAAAATCAATTAGGCAACAACAAATTCAATCCCTTTTAGAAACAAATTCACTCCTGGAGAAAACATTCCACAGTAATAGTGAAGGTATGAACTTGGCAGTAGAAAACCTAAACAGTATATTTGCCTTCTCATCTTCCCTATCAAATAAAAAAAAATCAAACAGGAAACCAAAGAAAATTAACAACAATGACAAATGTTTTGATGAAGCATGCAAAAAGTTAGGAAAGAAACTGAGAAACCAAAAACATAGAGACACAGACAATACAGAAATACACAATGGAAAAAGGAACAGCATGTTAGAAATCAGTTCAATGTAATTGAAGAATCCATAGACCCTAAAAACTTCTGGGAAAATAGGAAAACACCAAGCAAACAACAACACAAAGAGTTATCTAGGATAGGAAACATTGTCACCACCTATAAATCCACTATAACTGAGAATTTCAATAAGCATTTTTCTATGGCTGGCCATGCTTTCCACCTGGCTACCCCTACCCCGGTCAACAGCACTGCACCCCCCACAGAAACTCCCCCATGACGCCTTCTCCCAAATCCAGTCAGCTGATGTTCTGAAAGAGCTGCAAAATCTGGACCCCTGCAAATCATACGGGCTTGACAATCTGGACCCTTTCTTTCTAAAATGATCTGCCGAAATTGTTGCAACCCCTATTATTAGCCTGTTCAATCTCTCTTTCGTGTCATCTGAGATTCCCAAAGATTGGAAAGCAGCTGCGGTCATCCCCCTATTCAAAGGGGGAGGACACTCTTGACCCAAACTGCTACAGACCTAAATCTATCCTACCCTGCCTTTCTAAGGTCTTCGAAAGCCAAGTCAACAAACAGATTACCAACCATTTCGAATCCCACCATACCTTCTCCGCTATGCAATCTGGTTTCAGAGCTGGTCATGGGTGCACCTCAGCCACGCTCAAGGTCTTAAACGATATCTTAACCGCCATCGATAAGAAACATTACTGTGCAGCCGTATTCATTGACCTGGCCAAGGCTTTCAACTCTGTTAATCACCACATCCTCATCGGCAGACTCGATAGCCTTGGTTTCTCAAATGATTGCCTCGCCTGGTTCACCAACTACTTCTCTGATAGAGTTCAGTGTGTCAAATCGGAGGGTCTGCTGTCCTGACCTCTGGCAGTCTCTATGGGGGTGCCACAGGGTTCAATAATTGGACCGACTCTCTTCTCTGTATACATCAATGAGGTCGCTCTTGCTGCTGGTGAGTCTCTGATCCACCTCTACGCATACGACACCATTCTGTATACTTCTGGCTCTTCTTTGGAAACTGTGTTAACAACCCTCTAGATGAGCTTCGATGCCATACAACTCTCCTTCCGTGGCCTCCAATTGCTCTTAAATACAAGTAAATGCATGCTCTTCAACCGATCGCTGCCTGCACCTGCCCACCCGTCCAACATCATGTGGACAAATACCTAGTTGTCTGGTTGACTGTGAACTCTTCTTCTAGACTCACATCAAACATCTCCAATCTAACGTTAAATCTAGAATTGGCTTCCTATTTCGCAACAAAGCATCCTTCACTCATGCTGCCAAACATACCCTTGTAAAACTGACCATCCTACCAATCCTTGACTTTTACTCAATACCTTGGATGCAGTCTATCACAGTGCCATGCGTTTTGTCACCAAAGCCCCATATACTACCCACCTCGCTTCATACTTGTCGCCAAACCCACTGGCTCCAGGTCATCTACAAGACCCTGCTAGGTAAAGTCCCCCCTTATCTCAGCTCGCTGGTCACCATAGCAGCACCCACCTGTAGCATGCACTCCAGCAGGTATATCCCTCTGGTCACCCCCAAAACCAATTCTTCCTTTGGCCGCCTCTATTCCAGTTCTCTGCTGCCAATGACAGGAACAAACTAAAAAATCTCTGAAACTGGAAACACATCTCCCTCACTAGCTTTAAGCACCAGCTGTCAGAGCAGCTCACAGATTACTGCACCTGTACATAGCCTATCTATAATTTAGCCCAAACAACTACCTCTCTCCCTACTGTATTTATTTATTTTGCTACTTTGCACCACATTATTTCTCTCTATTTTCCACATTCTTCCACTGCAACTCTACCATTCCAGTGTTTTACTTGCTTTACTTGCTCATTTGCTCACATCGTATATAGACATATTTTTCGACTGTATTATTGACTGTATGTTTGTTTTACTCCATGTGTAACTCTGTGTTGTTGTATGTGTCACACTGTTTTGCTTTATCTTGGCCAGATCGCAATTGTAAATGAGAACTTGTTCTCAACTTACCTACCTGGTTAAATAAAGGTGAAATTAAAATAAATACAATTAAATCTATCCAAAACGGAGATGTATGGGTAAACCATTTCTATTTTATTGGCCCTATAAGAAAGTACCCTAATTGAAATACACCAAAACAAAGAAAAAGTCTTATCATGCTTTGTTGATTTCAAAAAAGCTTTTGGCTCATTTTGACATAAGGGTCAATGGAAAGTGGTGTTGGGGGAAAAACATACAACATTATAAAATCCATGTACACCATAAACAAGTGTGTGGTTAAAATTGGCAAAAAAACACACCTTTCTTTCCACACGGCCGGGGGTGAGACAGGGATGCAGCTTAAGCCCCACCCTCTTCAACATATATATTAACGAATTGGCGCGGGCAACAGAACAGTCTGCAGCACCCGGCCTCACCCTACCAGAATATGAAGTCAAATGTCTATTGTTTGCTGATGATCTGGTGCTTCTGTCCCCAACTAAGGAGGGCCTACAGCAGCACCTAGATCTTCTGCACAGATCCTGTCAGACCTGGGCCCTGACAGTAAATCTCAGTAAGACAAAAATAATGCTTTTCCAAATAAGGTCCAGTCGCCAGGACCACAAATACAAATTCCATCGTGATACCGTTGCCCTAGAGCACAGAAAAAACTATACATACCTTGGCCTAAACATCAGTCCCACATATTCATAAACTCCCATATCTATTGGGTGAAATACCAGTGTGCCATCACAGCAGCAAGATGTGTCACCTGTTTCCACAAGAAAAGGTCAACCAGTGAAGAACAAACACCATTGTAAATTACAACCCATTTTTATTTTTATTTATTTTCCCTTATGTACTTTAACTATTTGCATATCATTACAGCACTGTATATATACATAATATGACATATGAAATGGGTTCATTCTTTTGGAACTTCTGTGAGTGTAATGTTTACTGTTAATTTGTATTGTTTATTTCACTTTTGCTTATTATCTACTTCACTTGTGTTGGCAATGTAAATGTTGTTTCCCATGCCAATAAAGCCCTTAATTGAATTGAAATAGAGAGCGAGAGACAGCGAGACAGAGAGCGAGAATCCTCTAGGCAGTGGAGCTCTCAGATACACAGAGGGTTGGAAGTGTGTCAGTGTGTCTTTGTGTTCAGGAAGATACTCGTGACAGGGGAGGGAAGCGTACGGAGCTCACACACTCCTTTCCTTTTCTCTCTCTCCCTCGATACCTTTCTCTCTCTTCCTCTGTTGCCGTGATTCTCTTCCCATCTCCATTCTTCAAC
This sequence comes from Oncorhynchus masou masou, assembly GCF_036934945.1. Lineage (NCBI taxonomy): Eukaryota > Metazoa > Chordata > Actinopteri > Salmoniformes > Salmonidae > Oncorhynchus > Oncorhynchus masou. The sequence goes on along the minus strand of NC_088233.1, from coordinate 10,745,034 downwards.
CATCGTTCTCTGTCTTTCCTTCTCTCTCTTACTCCCTCTCTTATGTCTCTCCCTCTTTCCCTCCTCTCTCTCTCTCCTATGTTTCTCTCTCTCCCTCCGCTCTCATCCGTCTCCTTCCTATGTTTCTCCCTCTTTCCCTCCTTCTCTCTCTCTTACTCTCTCTCCCATGTCTCTCCCTCTTCTCTCTCTCCTATTTCTCTCCCTCTTCTCTCTCTCTCCCATGTCTCTCCCTCTTCTCTCTTTCTCCCGTCTCCTTCCAATGTTTCTCCCTCTTTCCTTCCTTCTCTCACTCTTACTCTCTCTCCTATGTCTCTCCCTCTTCTCTCTCTCTCCCTCTTCTCTCTCTCTCCCGTCTCCTCCCTATGTCTCTCCCTCTTTCCCTCCTTATCTCTCTCTTACTCTCCTATGTCTCTCCCTCTTTCCTTCCTTCTCTCACTCTTACTCTCCTATGTCTCTCCCTCCTTCTCTCACTTTTACTCTCTCCCATGTTTCTCCCTCTTTCCCTCCTCCTCTTTCCTGTCTCCTTCATATGTCTCTCCCTCTTTCCCTCCTCTCTCTTTTACTCTCTTTCCTATGTTTCACCCTCTTTCTGTCATTCTCTCTCTTACTCCCTCTCCTATGTCTCTTCTTCTTTCCCTCCTTCTCTATCTCTTACTCTCTCTCATGTTTCTCCCTCCTCTCTCTACCATTTGCTTCCTATGTTTCTTCCTCTTTCCCTCCATCTCTCTCTTACTCTCTCTCCAATGTCTCTCCCTCTTTCCTTCCTTCTCTCTCTCTTACATGTTTCTTCCTCTTTCCTTCCTTCTCTCTCCTCTCTCCCCCTCTCCTTCCTTCTCTCTCTACCATCTCCTTCCTATGTCTCTCCCTCTTTCCCTCCTTCTCTCTCTCCTGTCTCTTCTTTCACTCCTTCTCTCTCTTACTCTCTCTCCTGTCTCTCCCTCTTTCGCTCCTGCTCTCTCTCGTCTCCTTCCTATGTCTCTCCCTCTTTCCCTCCATCTCTCTCTCTTACTCTCTCTCCTATGTTTCTCCCTCTTCCCCTCCTCCTCTCTCTTGTCTCCTTCCTATGTCTCTCCCTCTTTCCCTCCGTCTCTCTCTCTTACTCTCTCTCCTATGTCTCTTCCTCTTTCCCTCGTCTCTATCTGTTACTCTCTCTCCTATGTTTCACCCTCTTTCCCTCCTTCTCTCTCTTACTCTCTCTCCTGTCTCTCCCTCTTTCCCTCCTCTCTCTCTCCTATGTCTCTCCTTCTTTCCCCCTCCTCTCTTTCCTATGTCTCTCCCTCTTTCCCTCCTTCTCTCACTCTTACTCTCTCTCCTATGTCTCTCATTCTTTCCCCCTCCTCTCTCTCCTATGTCTCTCCCTCTTTCCCTCCTTCTCTCACTCTTACTCTCTCTCCTATGTCTCTCCTTCTTTCCCCCTCCTCTCTTTCCTATGTCTCTCCCTCTTTCCCTCCTTCTCTCACTCTTACTCTCTCTCCTATGTCTCTCATTCTTTCCCCCTACTCTCTCTCCTATGTCTCTCCCTCTTTCCCTCCTTCTCTCACTCTTACTCTCTCTCCTATGTCTCTCCTTCTTTCCCCCTCCTCTCTCTCCCGTCTCCTTCCTATGTTTCTCCCTCTTTCCCTTCTTCTCTGTTTCTCCCTCTTTCCCTCCTCTCTCTTACTCTCTCTCCTATGTCTCTGCTTCTTTCCCCCGCCTCTCTCTCCTATGTCTCTCCGTCTTTCCCCCCTCCTCTCTCTCCCGTCTCCTTCCTATGTTTCTCCCTCTTTCCCTTCTTCTCTCTCTCTCCTATGTTTCTCCCTCTTTCCCTCCTTCTCTCCCTCTTACTCTCTCTCCCTCCTTCTCTCTCTCGTCTCCTTCCTATGAAAGTTTCAACTAGGTCTGTTTGATAATTAGCCAGGTCCTTCATCAGTGGTGCTGGTACAGATGCACGCATCACCTTTATTCATTCATACCACACCAATGATTATGACAATGGAAGTTGAGTCCTTACAGGAGGCACTGAGAAAACAAGCTCCTCTCCTTTCAATCCTTGTCAATTCCCTCCCCTTTCTATCTCCTCTCTTCCTCTTCTCTCCCTCTCACCTTCCCTCTCCTCTCCACTCCACTCCTCTACATTCCCTCTCCTCTCTTCCTCTCCACTCCTCTACCTTCCACTCCACTCCTCTACCTTACGCTCCACTCCTCTACTTTACGCTCCACTCCTCTACCTTACGCTCCACTCATCTACCTTCATCTCCACTCATCTACCTTCATCTCCACTCCTCTACCTTCAACTCCACTCCTCTACCTTCCTCTACCCCCCACTCCTCTACCCTCCTCTCTCCTCTACCCTCCACTCCTCTACCTTCCTCTACCCTCCACTCCTCTACCTTCCTCTCCTCTACCTTCCTCTACCCTTCACTCCTCTATCCTCCACTCCCCTCCTCTACCCTTCACTCCTCTATCCTCCACTCCCCTCCTCTACCCTTCACTCCTCTATCCTCCACTCCCCTCCACCTTCCTCTACCATCCACCTTCCTCTACCCTCCACCTTCCTCTACCCTCCACCTTCCTCTACCCTCCACCTTCCTCTACCTTCCTCTCCACTCCTCTACCTTCCTCTCCACTCCTTTCCTCTCTCCACGAGGGTAAAGAGAGACATTTCACATCTAATTGATACACCGGATGGTTATATACACTGTAAATCGGCTGTGATCACACTGGTGTGAAGACTGCCTGTAGGAGGGATGGGGGTTGGTGGAGCTCCATGGTTGAGCTCCGGGAGTGGCTGAGCTTAGTTATTAGCCTGTCATGAGATAAGGGCTGCTGGTGGAGACCGGAGAGACTGGGGGTGCTGGGGAGAATGAGGGAGACTGGGAAGACTGGGGGTGCTGGGTGGAATGAGGGAGACTGGGAGTGCTGGGGGAGACTGGGGGTGCTGGGGGAGACTGGGAAGACTGGGGGTGCTGGGTGGAATGGGGAGACTGGGGGTGCTGGGGGAGACTGGGAGTGCTGGGGGAGACTGGGAAGACTGGGGGTGCTGGGTGGAATGGGGAGACTGGGAGTGCTGGGTGGAATGGGGAGACTGGGAAGACTGGGGGTGCTGGGGGAGACTGGGAGTGCTGGGGGAGACTGGGAGTGCTGGGGGAGACTGGGAGTGCTGGGGGAGACTGGGAGTGCTGGGGGAGACTGGGAGTGCTGGGGGAGACTGGGAGTGCTGGGGGAGAATGAGGGAGACTGGGAAGACTGGGGGTGCTGGGTGGAATGGGGAGACTGGGGGTGCTGGGGGAGACTGGGAGTGCTGGGGGAGACTGGGAAGACTGGGGGTGCTGGGTGGAATGGGGAGACTGGGAGTGCTGGGTGGAATGGGGAGACTGGGAAGACTGGGGGTGCTGGGGGAGACTGGGAAGACTGGGGGTGCTGGGTGGAATGGGGAGACTGGGGGTGCTGGGGGAGACTGGGAGTGCTGGGGGAGACTGGAAAGACTGGGGGTGCTGGGTGGAATGGGGAGACTGGGAGTGCTGGGTGGAATGGGGAGACTGGGAAGACTGGGGGTGCTGGGGGAGACTGGGAGTGCTGGGGGAGACTGGGAGTGCTGGGGGAGACTGGGAGTGCTGGGGGAGACTGGGAGTGCTGGGGGAGACTGGGAGTGCTGGGGGAGACTGGGAGTGCTGGGGGAGAATGAGGGAGACTGGGAAGACTGGGGGTGCTGGGTGGAATGAGGGAGACTGGGAAGACTGGTGGTGCTGGGTGGAATGGGGAGACTGGGAAGACTGGGGGTGCTGGGGGAGACTGGGAAGACTGGGGGTGCTGGGTGGAATGGGGAGACTGGGGGTGCTGGGGGAGACTGGGAAGACTGGGGGTGCTGGGTGGAATGGGGAGACTGGGGGTGCTGGGGGAGACTGGGAGTGCTGGGGGAGACTGGGAAGACTGGGGGTGCTGGGTGGAATGGGGAGACTGGGAAGTCTGGGGGTGCTGGGGGAGACTGGGAGTGCTGGGGAGACTGGGAGTGCTGGGGGAGACTGGGAGTGCTGGGGAGACTGGGAGTGCTGGGGGAGACTGGGAGTGCTGGGGGAGACTGGGAGTGCTGGGGGAGAATGAGGGAGACTGGGAAGACTGGGGGTGCTGGGTGGAATGAGGGAGACTGGGAAGACTGGTGGTGCTGGGTGGAATGGGGAGACTGGGAGTGCTGGGGGAGACTGGGAGTGCTGGGGGAGACTGGGAGTGCTGGGGGAGACAGGGTGTGCTGGGGAAATTGGGGAGACGGAATGCTGGTGGAGACTGGGAGTGCTGGTGGGAATAGGGTAGACTGGGAAGACTGGGGAGAATGGAGGTGATTGTGGTATGCAGAAGACTGGGGAGACTAGGGTGCTGGAGGAGATTGTGGTATGCAGAAGACTGGGGAGACGGGGGGAATGGAGGAGATTGAGGCAGTATATGGAAGACTTACTCAGGCCCAGAGGCTAGGATATGCATATAATTGGTAGATTTGGATAGAAAACACTCTAAAGTTTCCAAAAATGTTAAAATAATGTCTGCGTATAACAGAACTGATATGGCAGGGGAAAACCTGAGGAAAATCCATCCAGGAAGTGCCATTATTTTGAAATGGGTGTTTTTCCATTGAAAGCCTATCCACCATATAAAGGGATATGACCCAGATTGCGTTCCCTATGCCTTCCACTAGAGGTGAACAGTCTTTAGACATTGTTTCAGGCTTTTATTCTGAAAAATGAGGGAGAATGACCATTTTGAATGAGTGGACAGTGGAAAGTCCCAGAGCTGTTTGTTGCGAGCAATCTAGAGTGTGCCTTTTGTTGTTTGTCCTTTATGTTGACGACGCTATTGTCCGGTTGAAATATTATTGATTATTTAGACAAAAATCAACCTGATGATTGATTATAAACATCTTTGACATGTTTCTACAAACTTTACTGGAACTATTTGGATTTTTCGTCTGTCTGTTGTGACTGCCTTTGAGCCAATGGATTACTGAACAAAACGCGCCAACAAAACGGAGGTTTTTGGACATAAAGAGGGACTTTATCGAACAAAACAAACATTTATTGTGTAGCATGGAGTCTTGTGAGTGCAACCATATGAAGATCATCAAAGGTAAGTGATTAATGTTATTGGTATTTCTGACTTTCGTGACTAATCTATTTGGCTGGAAAATGTTTGTATGGTTTTGTGTGCTGGGCGCTGTCCTCAGATAATAATAGTTTGCTTTCGCCGTAAAGCCTTTTTGAAATCTGACACAGCGGCTGGATTAACAAGAAGTTAAGCTTTATTTTGATTTATTACACTTGTGATTTTATGAAAGTTAAATATTTATAATACTTTCATTTGAATTTGGCGCTCTGCAATTTCACCGGATGTTGTCGAGGTGTCCCTCTAGCGGCACGCCTTTCCCAAACAGGTTTTAAAGATATCTTTTGAGATCCACATACTGATAATCAAATTGATACAATAGGAGAGTAATGCTTACTAGTGCACCAAAGGATTAAAGACATACACAGTCATTGTTTCTTGAAGACCAAAGCATAAGAAGTGAAGTACTAGTGTAAATTGCCTAAGGCACTGAACTTCCATGACATTGAGATGACAACACCTGCAGAGAGCTGAAACACACAGGTGTCTTAAAAAACTGGATTAAATCCTACAATTGAATCTAACCTCAGAAGAGTGGCATCAAACATGCTCAAAGCACTCCCCTACAAAATAAAGGCAAAACAAACCCAAGCCCCAAAGAAAACACAAGACTCAAACAGGACCTAAACCCTAAACAGTCTGCTATTAAACCGACAGCATGACAGTACCTAAACCCTAAACCCTCTGCTACTGAACACACAGCATGACAGTACCTAAACCCTAAACCCTCTGCGACTGAACACACAGCATGACAGTACCTAAACCCTAAACCCTCTGCGACTGAACACACAGCATGACAGTACCTAAACCCTAAACCCTCTGCGACTGAACACACAGCATGACAGTACCTAAACCCTAAACCCTCTGCGACTGAACACACAGACAAACTCACTTTGTAAAAGCCAGTCACAAATTGCTCAAACCGCCCAAAACAGCTTTGTACCCCTTCCTAGAGCATGTCTACTCTACCCTGATCTTCACTACTCTACCCTACTCTACCCCAGTCTATCCTACCATAGTCTAGACTTGTCTGCTCTACTCTAATCTACCATAGTCTAGTCTACTCTACCATAGTCTATTCTACTCTACACTACCCTACTCTACCATAGTCTAGTCTACTCTACCATAGTCTAGTCTACTCTACCATAGTCTGGTCTACTCTACCAGAGTCTGGTCTACTCTACCAGAGTCTGGTCTACTCTACCATAGTCTGGTCTACTCTACCTTAGTCTGGTCTACTCTACCTTAGTCTGGTCTACTCTACCTTAGTCTTGGTCTACTCTACCATAGTCTGGTCTACTCTACCATAGTCTGGTCTACTCTACCATAGTCTAGTCTACTCTACCACAGTCTAGTTTCCTCTACCACAGTCTAGTCTACTCTACCATAGTCTAGTCTACTCTACCATAGTCTGGTCTACTCTACCTTAGTCTGGTCTACTCTACCATAGTCTGGTCTACTCTACCATAGTCTGGTCTACTCTACCATAGTCTGGTCTACTCTACCATAGTCTGGTCTACTCTACCATAGTCTGGTCTACTCTACCATAGTCTAGTTTCCTCTACCACAGTCTAGTCTACTCTACCACAGTCTAGTCTACTCTACCACAGTCTAGTCTACTCTACCACAGTCTAGTCTACTCCACTCTGCTCTAGTCTACCCTACCATAGTCTACTCTACTCCACCCTGCTCTAGTCTACCCTACCATAGTCTAGCTGGCTCTACTCTACCATAGTCTACTCTACTCTACCATAGTCTACTACTCTACTCCACCGTACCATAGTCTAGCTGGCTCTACTCTATCATAGTCTACTCTACTCTACCATAGTCTACTACTCTACTCTACTAGCTGGCTCTACTCTACCATAGTATACTCTAATCTAGCATAGTCTACTACTCTACTCCACCCTGCTCTAGTCTACCGTACCATAGTCTCACTGGCTCTAACTATACTCTACCATAGTCTAGTCTACCCTGCTCTACTCTACCCTGCTTTAGTCTAATCTGCGCAAGTCTAGTCCACTCAGGTGAGTGTGCTTTAGTACCAACAGTCTTCTCAACCTGCTCTCAGACACTCTGGCTGGCTGACTCTCTGGCTGGCTGACTCTCTGGCTGGCTGACTCTCTGGCTGGCTGACTCTCTGGCTGGCTGGCTGGCTGACTGACTCTCTGGCTGGCTGGCTGGCTGGCTCTCTGGCTGGCTGGCTGACTGACTCTCTGGCTGGCTGACTCTCTGGCTGGCTGGCTGGCTGACTCTCTGGCTGGCTGGCTGGCTGACTCTCTGGCTGGCTGACTCTCTGGCTGGCTGGCTGACTCCCTGGCTGGCTGGCTGGCTCTCTGGCTGGCTGGCTGAATGGGCACCACTCTACTCTGACACTTTAAAGACCACTCTGCCTCGCTGCATCAAATATATGAGTCTCTCTCTCCTTATCCTCTCCCTGTATTTATCTCTCATCCTCTTTGTCTTAGCTGTAACGTCTGACACTGTCCTCCTAACAGGTATAAAACACAGATCCTCTCAACACACAGCAGAGATGCAAGATAGTAAAACTGCTCTGCACAGACCATAGACGATACACACACACAACACACACACCATACACAAAAGCACCCTGACTGAATGGCAGCAGCGAGCCTCTGCATCAGAGATGGCTCCACTCACCTGTGCGATCTCATACAGCAGCTTATAGTGTTCCTCTCGTTTCTGTAAAGTGCACAGATTGCAGCCCATTCTAGTCGTCGTGGCAACGCCGGACGTCCAATCGTCCCCGAGCGACAGCAGCGGCAGTGGAACTGTACGGACGGGGTCACCCTCCAGACCAGTGCACCCGTTCTCATCAGTCACTCTGTACAGGGCATCACACACTCATTCACACACACAGTCGTAAACAAACCCACACAGTCGTTCACAGACAACCACAGAAAAGCTCCAGCTGGTTGTACTAGAGAAATGCTCTTATAGAAGCACTGACTGTAATGGATAAACTAGTAGCGATGGTGGTAGTAATAGTAACAGTTTCAGCATCTTCCGGTGCCTCTCTCCTCTCTCTCTCTCTCTCTCTCTCTCCTCTCTCTCCTCTCTCTCTCACACACACCACACGCTGGAGTTGTGACTCCCGCTCACTGGGTAAGACACGCCCTCTTTTCCCTCTCAGCCTCGGTGCACATGACTACACAGAGAGCTGCTCATGAATAATGAGGTAGGGTGGGTTAATATTAATGAGGGGTGTGGTTAGGGGCCCATGGAAAGGTGGAAGGGGCGTATGGTACCCAGAGTGTTGGCTCATTAAGATCGAAGCACAGTTACACAATGATGCTCCTTTGTGTGAGCAGCAATGGATTCACACCGCATTATACAGAGAGAGTGAGAGAGAAAGACAGGGAGAGAGGAGAGAAACAGAAACCGAGAGAGAGAGAGAGAAGTGAGAGCGGGGGAGAGGAAGAGAGACAGTCAGAGAGAGACAGTGAGAGAGAGACAGAGAGCGTTAAAACACTGTATATATATATATATATATATAATATGACATTTGTAATGTCTTTATTGTTTTGAAACTTCTGTATGTGTAATGTTTACTGTTATTTTGTATTGTTTATTTCACTTTATATATTCACTTTATATATTATCTACCTCACTTGCTTTGGCAATGTTAACACAAGTTTCCCATCCCAATAAAGCCCTTGAATTGAATTGAGAGAGGGGGGGGGGGAAGAGAGAGAGAGAGAGAGGGGAGAAATAGAGAGAGAGAGAGAGAGAGGGGGAGAAATAGACAGAGAGAGAGAGGGGAAGAAATAGACAGAGAGAGAGAAGGGGAGAAATATAGAGAGAGGGGGAGAAAGAGAGAGAGAGAGAGAGAGGGGGGGGGAGAAATAGACAGAGAGAGAGAGGGGGAGAAATAGACAGAGAGAGAGAAGGGGAGAAATAGAGAGAGAGAGAGAGAGAGAGAGAGAGAGAGAGGGGAGAAGAGAGAGAGAGAGGGGGGAGAAATAGAGAGAGAGAGAGAGAGAGAGGGGGGGGTGAGAAATAGAGAGAGAGAGGGGGAGAAATAGAGAGAGAGAGAGGGGAGAAAGAAAGAGAGAGAGGGATAAATAGAGAGAGAGAGAGAGAGAGAGAGAGAGAGAGAGAGATAGAGGGGGAGAAAGAGAGAGAGGGGGAGAAAGAGAGAGAGGGGGAGAAATAGAGAGAGAGAGGGGGAGAAAGAGAGGGAGAGAGAGGGGGAGAAAGAGAGAGAGAGAGATGGGGAGAAATAGAGAGAGCGAGAGAGAGAAAGAGAGAGAGGGGGAGAAAGAGAGAGAGAGAGAGGGAGAAATAGAGAGAGAGAGAGGGGGATAGAAATAGAGAGAGCGAGAGAGAGAAAGAGAGAGAGAGAGAGAGGGGTAGAAAGAGAGAGAGAGAGAGAGAGAGGGGGAGAAAGAGAGAGAGAGAGAGAGAGAAATAGAGAGAGGGGGGTAGAAAGAGAGAGCGAGACAGGGGGAGAAAGAAAGAGAGCGAGAGAGGGGGAGAAAGAGAGAGAGAGAGAGCGAGAGAGGGGGAGAAAGAGAGAGAGAGCGAGAGAGGGGGAGAAAGAGAGAGGGGGAGAAAGAGAGAGGGGGAGAAAGAGAGAGAGAGAGAGAGAAAAAATAGAGAGGGTGGAGAAATAGAGAGAGCGAGAGAGGGGGAGAAAGAGAGAGAGCGAGAGAGAGGGGGAGAAAGAGAGAGAGCGAGAGAGGGGGAGAAAGAGAGAGAGCGAGAGAGAGAGCGAGAGAGGGGGGGAGAAAGAGAGAGGGGGGGGAGCTCAGAGAGAGCGAGTAGTGAGAGCGTTAGTGAGGGCCATTGAATTGATCACAGAGAATAGCTTCATAGTTTGACTGGAAAACGTTTAACCAGAACGTCCTATTTGAAAAAGCCAATAATAAAAGAAGAATGTCAAGACAAATTACATTTACAACTATGACATTAGGAAGGATATACACTGAGCATACAAAACATTAGGAACCCCTGCTTTTCCCCTGACAGACTGACCAGGGAAATCCAGGTGAAAGCTATGATCCCTTATTGATGTCACTCGTTAAATCCACTTCAATCAGTGTAGATGAAGGGGAGGAGACAGGTTAAAGAAGGATTTTTAAGCCTTGAGACATGGATTGTGTCTGTGTGCCATTCAGAGGGTGAAAAGACAAAAGATTAAAGTGTCTTTGAACAGGGTATGGTAGTAGGTGCCAGGCGTACCGGTTTGAGTGTGTCAAGAACTGAAACTCTGATGGGTTTTCACGCTTCACAGTTTCCCCGTGTGTATCAAGAATGGTCCACCACCCAAAGGACATCATGCCAACTTGACAAAACTGTGGGAAGCATTGGAGTCAACATGGGCCATCTCTGTGGAATGCTTTCAACACCTTGCAGAGTCCAATGAATTGAGGCTGTTCTGAGGGCAATATAAACTGTTCTAACGAAGCAAATAAATTGCATGGTATGTATACAGTATATGCTAAATGACAAATCGCAGATCTCAGAGACAGTTGTAGATGGCACTGATTGTTTTGCAATAAAAAGGTATGGATAAATTATTTTTGTGAATCTTTGTTTTCATTTCAACAACTTTCTACTTGAGACGTGTTGCACAAGATGTATGTAAAACAAACATCCACTGGGGTTGATTTGCTTGATACTTTCTTGCTGCAAATATCTGATCCTCTGATTGCAAAATCTTTAACACATGATACCATCCCTAGGGTCTGGAAGGCGACCGGCCCATATATTCCCCCTTCACAAAGGTGGTGACCTTGTTGCCCCATTTCCAAACTCTTTTGCCAAAATTCTAGAGTCCTTGGTAAATACTAAACTTTTAAACTATGAAATGTGTTCTAAATGTACACCAGTCAGGCTTTAAGACCAGGTTATATACCATCTCTGCTACTTCTTTGGTATTCAATTGTGTCTTGATTGTTTGGATAAGAAGAAACATTGATTCAGCCCTTTTAATTGACCTGTCTATAGTCCATACCTATTACTCATTCAGAGGCTTTCATAAATTGGACTGGACCAGGCTGTGTGTAGCAGGTTTGAAAATGATTTAAATAACCCAGTGTGTATTAAGTGATGGAGTTAAATCTGGATATAACAAAGGGTGTCCCACAAGGGTCGATTCTTGGTCCGGCTCTTTTTACTATTTTCATTAACAATATTGGTTTATCTGTAAAAAAAAAAAAATTGTACTTTCACCTGTATGCAGATGAAACTGTGGTGTTAGCTATTGTCCCCACAGCTGGCTAGTTAAGAAAATTAATAATTCAAATAGGTTTATTCCTGTTACTATAATAATTCAGTGGACATTTAAATCCAGTTATTGACCATGGTGATATTGCCTATATGAATGTAGCTGCCACTGTACTGGACACAGTTTATGACAGAGCATTGTGCTTTATTACGGGCGATAGGTTCAGTACACATTATTGCATTTTGTATCAGAAAGTAGGCTGACCTTCCTTAAAGTCTCCTCGACCTTTTCGTCTAATAAAAGCCTTCATGTACGGGCTACCAAACCCTCTCATGTATAAACTTCCGCCATACCTTTACCTCATTAGTTAACCTATAGATGTACGGGCTACCAAACCCTCATGAACGGATCCCTTCACTCTGCACTGAGTTTTATTGCAACTTACACGTGGAATGATCTAGAATACACTTTACAATTGGACGAATTGGTGCCTCTATGGCATTTCAGATGGTTGTTAGGGAACCTTTATAACTGAAGAATGTGTCTGTGTTTTTATGATTGTTTTGCTTTTCGTGTATAGTTGTGTATAATAACGTGTATTTTAATGTGTATTGGAATGTGTAGTTTTATGTGTTTATTGTATTTTGGTGTGTATTGTGGTGCTATCCAGGGTTCATCTGGAAAAGAGACATTGGGCTCAGCACTGACTCCCTGTCAAAATAAAAGTTGAATAAAAAACATTTGTCAAAATACCCAGGTAAATGGAGATACATGTTATTGCTTTACAATCTAAGACAGATACATTTTTTTTTGCATGTTTGAGCAAATAAATGGTATGTTATAGGAATACGGAAAAATGTAATTATAATCATTTGAAACCCATCCCGCCGACATTGGAGACACGCGTTCCCATAATGGTGACTCCAAAGCAAATTGCCAATCAGGGAAGCTGGGGAAACTTGAAGAAGATGGATAAACCGCTGGCATCTCTCAAACCGCGATAATTACAAGACAATAGAGCCTGGTGCGGATATCAGCCATGGTAGCTTGGCGCTAACAGGAAGCTCGACTAACGAGCAGTAATTGTTAACAAATTGTGCCTCCTAGCCATCAGTGGGGTGTGTGTGTGCGTGCGCGCAGGCTTGTGTGTGTGTGCATGGCTATCAGCGTAGATGAGTAGTGCTCATCACCACCACACCCCCTGGGACTCCCTAATTTGATTTTCTGGGCTTTAATTTTACCTCCATAGCCTGGAGGCTTGCCAAACAGCTACCTACATCACACACAACCATTATGCTACGGTTAATACTATACCAACCCACCATCCCCCCTCTCTCTAAATCACCCCCTAAACACACACAAACACACACACACAACCCACCACTCCTCATCGTGAAGAATCTGACAGATAGTGAGAGAGCGAGTGAGAGCGAGAGAGAGACAGAGAGACAGACAGACAGACAGACAGACAGACAGACAGAGAGATAGATGGATGGGATGGGACATCGAGAGAAAGAGAGAGAGACAGGTAGATAGAGAGAGAGATAGATTGATGGGATAGGGAGAGAAAGAGAGAGAGACAGATAAATAGAGATAGAGAGATAGATGGATGGGATAGGGAGAGAAAGAGAGAGAGACAGGTAAATAGATATAGAGAGATAGATGGATGGGATAGGGAGAGAAAGAGAGAGAGACAGGTAGATAGAGATAGAGAGATAGATGGATGGGATAGGGAGAGAAAGAGAGAGAGACAGGTAGATAGAGATAGAGAGATAGATGGATGGGATAGGGAGAGAAAGAGAGAGAGACAGGTAGATAGAGATAGAGAGATAGATGGATGGGATAGGGAGAGAAAGAGAGAGAGACAGGTAGATAGATATAGAGAGATAGATGGATGGGATAGGGAGAGAAATATATTATATACCTTACTTGCTTTGGCAATGTTAACACATGTTTCCCATGCCAATAAAGCCCCTTGAATTGAATTGAATTGAGAGAGAGACAGGTAGATAGAGATAGAGAGATAGATGGATGGGATAGGGAGAGAAAGAGAGAGAGACAGGTAGATAGAGATTGAGAGATAGATGGATGGGATAGGGAGAGAAAGAGAGAGAGAGACAGGTAGATAGATGGATGCGATAGGGAGAGAAAGAGAGAGAGACAGGTAAATAGATATAGAGAGATAGATGGATGGGATAGGGAGAGAAAGAGAGAGAGACAGGTAGATAGAGATAGAGAGATAGATGGATGGGATAGGGAGAGAAAGAGAGAGAGACAGGTAGATAGAGATAGAGAGATAGATGGATGGGATAGGGAGAGAAAGAGAGAGAGACAGGTAAATAGATATAGAGAGATAGATGGATGGGATAGGGAGAGAAAGAGAGAGAGACAGGTAAATAGAGATAGATAGATAGATGGATGGGATAGGGAGAGAAAGAGAGAGAGACAGGTAAATAGAGATAGATAGATAGATGGATGGGATAGGGAGAGAAAGAGAGAGAGAGACAGGTAGATAGAGATAGAGAGATAGATGGATGGGATAGGGAGAGAAAGAGAGAGAGACAGGTAGATAGATGGATGAGATAGGGAGAGAAAGAGAGAGAGACAGGTAGATAGAGATAGAGAGATAGATGGATGGGATAGGGAGAGAAAGAGAGACAGGTAGATAGAGAGAAAGAGAATGCAGCAGCCATTTTGCGGTTGCCTGGCAATACCAAATCCACAAAGAATTATTCACTAAAGCGTCAATTTGACATTAAAATTGTTGTGAGCAAGATGGACCAGGGAGAGCAGGGGAGGGGGATACAATGACATTGTTTGGAGGACAGGACACTGAGTCCACAGTAGCTGTTACAATGAGCTACTCAACATAGGAGTGAGTCCGAGTGTATACTAAACAGTGGACTGTTCTTTAAGTTACAATAAAAACAGGAAACCAATGTGTTCTAGAATGTGTCCGTTGCATTCAGAATGTTCCTGACAATGACCACCATAAGAGCAACATTTACCTTTCCACATACAAAAGTGCATCTTCAAAACAACCTTACTCAGGGAACATCTATGGTTGTCCAACATTTCGTGATGCTGTGGTCAGTGTCCCATTAAGGTTAAGATGCCCATTGGTCAGCCTAATGGTCCCTCTCAACAGCTCTGAATCAGGGCTGATACACTATAACCTCTGCAGTCAGTGTTTTCCACACACGTTACAAGCTGTCAGCTATAGTATAGTCAGTGTTTTCCACACACGTTACAAGCTGTCAGCTATAGTATAGTCAGTGTTTTCTACACACGTTACAAGCTGTCATCTATAGTATAGTCTGTGTTTTCCACACACGTTACAAGCTGTCATCTATAGTATAGTCAGTGTTTTCCACACACGTTACAAGCTGTCAGCTATAGTATAGTCAGTGTTTTCTACACACGTTACAAGCTGTCATCTATAGTATAGTCAGTGTTTTCTACACACGTTACAAGCTGTCATCTATAGTATAGTCAGTGTTTTCCACACACGTTACAAGCTGTCATCTATAGTATAGTCAGTGTTTTCCACACACGTTACAAGCTGTCAGCTATAGTATAGTCAGTGTTTTCCACACATGTTACAAGCTGTCAGCTATAGTAGTCAGTGTTTTCCACACACGTTACAAGCTGTCAGCTATAGTATAGTCAGTGTTTTCTACACACGTTACAAGCTGTCAGCTATAGTAGTCAGTGTTTTCCACACACGTTACAAGCTGTCAGCTATAGTATAGTCAGTGTTTTCTACACACGTTACAAGCTGTCAGCTATAGTATAGTCAGTGTTTTCCACACATGTTACAAGCTGTCAGCTATAGTATAGTCAGTGTTTTCCACACACGTTACAAGCTGTCAGCTATAGTATAGTCAGTGTTTTCTACACACGTTACAAGCTGTCAGCTATAGTATAGTCAGTGTTTTCTACACACGTTACAAGCTGTCAGCTATAGTATAGTCAGTGTTTTCCACACACGTTACAAGCTGTCAGCTATAGTATAGTCAGTGTTTTCCACACACGTTAGAAGCTGTCAGCTATAGTATAGTCAGTGTTTTCTACACACGTTACAAGCTGTCAGCTATAGTATAGTCAGTGTTTTCCACACATGTTACAAGCTGTCAGCTATAGTATAGTCAGTGTTTTCCGCACATGTTACAAGCCGTACAAGTGTGTTCCCATCTGTCTTTCAGTGAAATTTCCTGTCAACAGTCTTGCCAAAACCAATCAGTGGTTGACTGTCGGCCAGTTCTATTAGTGTGATTCCTCTCTTACCAGGCGGTCCAAAAACCCCAGGAAAAACCAGGTAGAAATTGCAGGAGGTCTTTTCAAACAGCTCTTACACTAAAAAAGGCATTATCATAATTTTCACAGTACTATTCCAACCTCAGTGTGGAAATACAACGTGCAGAAGGGCATCTCGGAACGCACAACTCGTCGGTGCTCATCACAGATGGGCTACTGCAGCAGATGACCACACCGGGTTCCAATCCCATCAGCTAAAAACAATAAGAATCGTCTCCAGTGGGCAACGCCATCACCAACACTGGACATTTGAAGAGTGGAAAAACATGACCTGGTTCAACAAATCCTGGTTCCTGTTGCATCATGCGAATGGCAGAGTCAGGATTTAGCGTAAGCAACATGAGTCCATGGACCCATCCTGCCTGGTATCAACAGTACAGGCTGTTGGCGGTGTTGTAAAGGCGTGGGGGATGTTATTGGTCATATACACACGGTTAGCAGATGTTATTGGTCACATACACACGGTTAGCAGATGTTATTGGTCACATACACACGGTTAGCAGATGTTATTGGTCACATACACACGGTTAGCAGATGTTATTGGTCACATACACACGGCTAGCAGATGTTATTGGTCACATACACACGGTTAGCAGATGTTAATGCGAGTGTAGCAAAATCCTTGTGCTTCTAGTTCCAACAGTGCAGTAATAGCTAACAAGTAGATGTGCTGGAGGGCAGGTAGTTTGCCCCCGGTGATGCGTTGTGCAGACCTCACTACCCTCTGGAGAGCCTTACGGTTGTGTGCGGAGCAGTTGCCGTACCAGGCGGTGATACAGCCCGACAGGATGCTCTCGATTGTGTATCTGGTGCATTTGGTGACAAGCCGAATTTCGTCAGCCTCCTGAGGTTGAAGAGGCACTGCTGCGCCTTCTTCACAATGCTGTCTGTGTGGGTGGACCAATTCAGTTTGTCTGTGATGTGTACGCCGAGGAACTTAAAACTTACTACCCTCTCCACTACTGTTCCATCGATGTGGATAGGGGGGTGATCCCTCTGCTGTTTCCTGAAGTCCACAATCATCTCCTTAGTTTTGTTGACGTTGAGTGTGAGGTTATTTTCCTGACACCACACTCCAAGGGCCCTCACCTCCTCCCTGTAGGCCGTCTCATCATTGTTGGTAATCAAGCCTACCACTGTTGTGTCGTCCGCAAACTTGATGATTGAGCTGGAGGCGTGCATGGCCACACAGTCGTGAGTGAACAGGGAGTACAGGAGAGGGCTCAGAACGCACCCTTGTGGGGCCCCAGTGTTGAGGATCAGCGGGGTAGAGATGTTGTTGCCTACCCTCACCACCTGGGGGCGGCCCGTCAGGAAGTCCAGTACCCAGTTGCAGAGGGCGGGGTCGAAACCCAGGGTCTCGAGCTTGATGACGAGCTTGGAGGGCACTATGGTGTTAAATGCCGAGCTGTAGTCGATGAACAGCATTCTTACATAGGTATTCCTCTTGTCAAGATGGGTTAGGGCAGTGTGCAGTGTGGTTGAGATTGCATCGTCTGTGGACCTATTTGGGCGGTAAGCAAATTGGAGTGGGTCTAGGGTGTCAGGTAGGGTGGAGGTGATATGGTCCTTGACTAGTCTCTCAAAGCACTTCATGATGACAGAAGTGAGTGCTACGGGGCGGTAGTCGTTTAGCTCAGTTACCTTAGCTTTCTTGGGAACAGGAACAATGGTGGCCCTCTTGAAGCATGTGGGAACAACAGACTGGGATAGGGATTGATTGAATATGTCCATAAACACACCAGCCAGCTGGTCTGCGCATGCTCTGAGGGCGCGGTTGGGAATGCCGTCTGGGCACGTTTAAATGTTTTCCTCACGTCGGCTGCAGTGAAGGAGAGTCCGCATGTTTTGGTTGCGGGCCGTGTCAGTGGCACTGTATTGTCCTCAAAGCGGGCAAAAAAGTTATTTAGTCTGCCTGGGAGCAAGACATCCTGGTCCGTGACGGGGCTGGTTTTCGTTTTGTAATCCGTGATTGACTGTAGACCCTGCCACATACTTCTTGTGTCTGAGCCGTTGAATTGAGATTCTACTTTGTCTCTATACTGACGCTTAGCTTGTTTGCTTAGCTTGTTTGATTGCCTTGCGGAGGGAATAGCTACACTGTTTGTATTCGGTCACCTTGCCATGATTAAAAGCAGTGGTTCGCGCTTTCAGTTTCACGCGAATGCTGCCATCAATCCACGGGTTCTGGTTTGGGAATGTTTTTAATCATTGCTATGGGAACGACATCTTCAACGCACGTTCTAATGAACTCGCTCACCGAATCAGCGTATTTGTCAATGTTGTTGTTTGATGCAATACGAAACATATCCCAGTCCACGTGATGGAAGCAGTCTTGGAGTGTGGAATCAGATTGGTCGGACCAGCGTTGAACAGACCTCAGCGCGGGAGCTTCTTGTTTTAGTTTTTGTCTGTAGGCAGGGATCAACAAAATGGAGTCGTGGTCAGCTTTTCCGAAAGGAGAGCGGGGCAGGGCCTTATATGCGTTGCGGAAGTTAGAATAGCAATGATCCAAGGTTTTTTCAGCCCTAGTTGCGCAATCGATACATATTGTATGCAAGTTCATTATATTGTCTACATATAACAATTACAATTTGCATTTGGAGGTTTAGCTAGTATGCAGTTAATCATGATATTGACTCCCGGTCAAAAGTATTTCAGTCTAGTTTTCCATCCCGAGTGACCTTCCTACCTCTCCACTGTCCTTTCTCTAGTGTCCAGCAGTAGTTTATCACAGGGCTGCCCTTTGCCTGCCCGACTTGAAAATAGGGTCCTTCATCGTCTTCCCAGTCCAAGTTAAAGGCCCCGTCACACAGGGGTAAGGGAAAACCATTCGTTCTCCTGTGATGGGCCTACACGAGGTTTCTTCAATTCCATTTCTGACAAACTGATATTTGAGCCCCACATTACACCTGGAGGTACAACCTTCAGCCAAGTGTGGAATTAAGGTATACGGGCTGAGCTGTAAAATCACTCAAACACTCACTATCACACAAATACAGGTGCAGAGGAACACATACTTACACACAACACACACACCACATGCAGACAATCAAGCAAACAAACACACACACATTTCTGATATGCAAGTCCTGACATTTTTCATAGTGACTAAGCTACCTAATGTGAGGCTCCATTTTGCCCTCTCCTCTCCTCTGCTCAGAGCCCTGGAGTTTCCATCCAACGTCCTCCAGTAGAGATCATCAGTAAGATGAGTTCCATTAACCTCAACACCTGGCCCAGCGGTGACAGTAAGCAGGTTAAATGTGTTAAAAGCATGCAATTACCAGAACCAGAAAGGCAAGCAGAGGAGGAGTGCATATGTACACACACACACACACACACACACACACACACACACACACACACACACACACACACACACACACACACACACACAAAGAGCACTCCATGCTGTTGCAATCATAGAAATCAGAATCATTCTATGGATCTTGACAACAACCATGCAAACACAGGAGAGGAGTAAAAACTGAATGGTTTTCAGAGATAAATGGGAGGGCACACACACACACACACAGGTGGGGCTTCAAAGCCAGTGTGTGTCCAGATCGTCAATGGGAAGCCAACTGAAACATGTTTTTTCATTGACAATAAATAAAGAAATGCTTGAATCATTAATTCATGGTACGTGGCCATGGATACATAGGATTTTTAAGGCTTGAGACATGGATTGTGTATGTGTGCCAATCAGAGGCTGAATGGGCAATACAAAAGATGAAGTGCCTTGGAACGGTGTATGGTCTTAGGTGCCAGGCCCATCGGTTTGAGTGAGTCAAGAACTGCAATGCTGCTGTGTTTTTACACACTACACACATTCCCGTGTATCAAGAATGGTCCACCACCCAAAGGACATCCAGCAAACTTGACACAACTGTGGGAAGCATTGGATTGAACATGGGCCAGCATCCCTGTGGAAATGCTTCACACCTTTCAGAGTCCAGGCCTCGACCAATGGAGGCTGTTCTGAGGCAAAAAGAGGATGCAACTCAATATTGATTAATGAATCAATCCATGTCAAGCTGCACCCTACCTCTGATTAACATCAATGAACTGCCAAGAGGAATATGAAGAGGCCCTGTTTTTATGCTAATGCTATCTGCTACTCCTACCACTGGCTTATAAAGAGCTTTATCTCTATTCTCTGTGATAGGATTATGTGTCAGTCTTTCAGTCAGTATCTAAAAAAAAAAATTAAAATTCAGTCAGTCAGTCAGAGGGAGGAAATCAGAAAGAGCGAAACAGAGCGAGGGGAAGAGAGAAGAGGAAATCGAACGGACAGCGCTGATGTTTTCCTCCACCTCATGCATACTGTATGGAGGAAATGAAGCCTCAGCGTGTGATGTCATCAGCAATATATCTGTCTGTGCTATCACTTAATTATCAAGAATGGGGCTGGGCTGAGATGGGGAGCGCAATCAGCAGCATTTTGATTTTGTGTTGCCTTGTATGTTATATGACAGCAGACATAGATATGATGTGAAATGACATCCAGTCAACTTGACTCAACTGTGGGAAGCATTGGAGTCAACATGGGCCAGTATCCCTGTGGAACGCTTTCGCCAACTTGTAGAGTCCATGTCATAACGAACTGAGGCTGTTCTGAGGGCAAAGGAGGGGGGGGGGTGCAACTCAATATTAGGAAGGTTCCTTATGTTCGTAATGTTTTGTACGCTGAGTGTATAAAGCTCATAGTTAGCCAGCCCCGGTGACAACGTTTATCATTTTGCATTTCGGTCAATCAACACAATGGGCATCTAATTCATGGCCTGTACAGACCATTTAGGTTCATCTCTATTTAAGTTTATCCTCCACATGTCTCTACATCGACACACAGGATAGTCAAGAGTTTAATAACGGGTTAGGTGGCATTTGACCTCATGATTAATGTGTTAACCTCCAACCTAACCAGTCTATATTACTTTCAGGAAGTATACACTGTGTTGAAAGTCCACAATGGATGGACAAGAATCTGTTCTGAGGAAAAATCACACACACACACACACACACACATTCTGAGGAAAAATCACACACACACACACACACACACACACACACATTCTGAGGAAAAATCACACACACACACACACATTCTGAGGAAAAATCACACACACACACACACACACACACACACACACACACACACACACACACACATTCTGAGGAAAAATCACACACACATTCTGAGGAAAAATCACACACACACGCATTCTGAGGAAAAATCACACACACATTGAGGAACATCACACACACACACATTCTGAGGAAGATCACACACACACATTCTGAGGAACATCACACACACACATTCTGAGGAACATCACACACACACATTCTGAGGAAAAATCACACACACATTGAGGAAAAATAACCCCCCCGCGCACGCACACGCACACACACGGCAGGGTTCATCAAGCTTTCCCAGGTCTGTAGGAAGATTAATAAAAGTGCACATCAGACAGGAAACTCATAAAAGCTTCCTCTGTCTCTGTCAATGATGTGTACTGTTTGAAGATGCCATGTTGCGAGGGCGACATGCTGTGTGAGGAGGCGTATGGTTACGTCAGAAAAAACATCAGAGACAGAGAAATGCCGGTGTATCCGATCATGATGAGACATTTTCTTATTTCGATTTACCAGGTAAGTTGACTGAGAACACATTCTCATTTACAGCAACGGCCTGGGGAATAGTTACAGGGGAGAGGAGGGGGATGAATGAGTCAACTGGAAGCTGGGGATGATAAGGTGGCAATGATGGTATGAGGGTCAGATTGGGAACGGAGTGGTGTAGTGTGGATGGAACACTACCAAGCCTGTAGAGTGAAGGAGGTCTACCATCTATCTAACCTCCCTGTAGAGTGAAGGAGGTCTACCATCTATCTAACCTCCCTGTAGAGTGAAGGAGGTCTACCGTCTATCTAACCACCCTGTAGAGTGAAGGAGGTCTACCGTCTATCTAACCACACTGTAGAGTGAAGGAGGTCTACCGTCTATCTAACCACCCTGTAGAGTGAAGGAGGCCTACCGTCTATCTAACCTCCCTGTAGAGTGAAGGAGGTCTACCGTCTATCTAACCTCCCTGTAGAGTGAAGGAGGTCTACCGTCTATCTAACCTCCCTGTAGAGTGAAGGAGGCCTACCGTCTATCTAACCTCACTGTAGAGTGAAGGAGGTCTACCGTCTATCTAACCTCCCTGTAGAGTGAAGGAGGCCTACCGTCTATCTAACCTCCCTGTAGAGTGAAGGAGGTCTACCGTCTATCTAACCTCCCTGTAGAGTGAAGGAGGTCTACCGTCTATCTAACCACCCTGTAGAGTGAAGGAGAACTACCATCTATCTAACCTCCCTGTAGAGTGAAGGAGAGCTACCGTCTATCTAACCACCCTGTAGAGTGAAGGAGAACTACCATCTATCTAACCTCCCTGTAGAGTGAAGGAGGTCTACCGTCTATCTAACCACCCTGTAGAGTGAAGGAGAACTACCATCTATCTAACCTCCCTGTAGAGTGAAGGAGGCCTACCGTCTATCTAACCTCCCTGTAGAGTGAAGGAGGTCTACCGTCTATCTAACCTCCCTGTAGAGTGAAGGAGGTCTACCGTCTATCTAACCACCCTGTAGAGTGAAGGAGAACTACCATCTATCTAACCTCCCTGTAGAGTGAAGGAGAGCTACCGTCTATCTAACCACCCTGTAGAGTGAAGGAGAACTACCATCTATCTAACCTCCCTGTAGAGTGAAGGAGGTCTACCGTCTATCTAACCACCCTGTAGAGTGAAGGAGAACTACCATCTATCTAACCTCCCTGTAGAGTGAAGGAGGTCTACCGTCTATCTAACCACCCTGTAGAGTGAAGGAGAACTACCATCTATCTAACCTCCCTGTAGAGTGAAGGAGGTCTACCGTCTATCTAACCTCCCTGTAGAGTGAAGGAGGCCTACCGTCTATCTAACCACACTGTAGAGTGAAGGAGGTCTACCGTCTATCTAACCTCCCTGTAGAGTGAAGGAGGTCTACCGTCTATCTAACCACCCTGTAGAGTGAAGGAGGTCTACCGTCTATCTAACCTCCCTGTAGAGTGAAGGAGGCCTACCGTCTATCTAACCACACTGTAGAGTGAAGGAGGTCTACCGTCTATCTAACCACCCTGTAGAGTGAAGGAGGTTTACTGTCTTTCTAACCTCCCTGTAGAGTGAAGGAGGTCTACCGTCTATCTAACCACCCTGTAGAGTGAAGGAGGTCTACCATCTATCTAACCTCCCTGTAGAGTGAAGGAGGCCTACCGTCTATCTAACCACACTGTAGAGTGAAGGAGGTCTACCGTCTATCTAACCACCCTGTAGAGTGAAGGAGGTCTACCGTCTATCTAACCTCCCTGTAGAGTGAAGGAGGTCTACCGTCTATCTAACCACACTGTAGAGTGAAGGAGGTCTACCGTCTATCTAACCACCCTGTAGAGTGAAGGAGGTCTACCGTCTATCTAACCACCCTGTAGAGTGAAGGAGGTCTACCGTCTATCTAACCATACTGTAGAGTGAAGGAGAACTACCGTCTATCTAACCTCCCTGTAGAGTGAAGGAGGTCTACCATCTATCTAACCTCCCTGTAGAGTGAAGGAGGCCTACCATCTATCTAACCTCCCTGTAGAGTGAAGGAGGTCTACCATCTATCTAACCTCCCTGTAGAGTGAAGGAGGTCTACCGGTCTACCGTCTATCTAACCTCCCTGTAGAGTGAAGGAGGTCTACCGTCTATCTAACCATACTGTAGAGTGAAGGAGGTTTACCGTCTATCTAACCTCCCTGTAGAGTGAAGGAGAACTACCGTCTATCTAACCACCCTGTAGAGTGAAGGAGGCCTACCATCTATCTAACCTCCCTGTAGAGTGAAGGAGAACTACTGTCTATCTAACCACCCTGTAGAGTGAAGGAGGCCCACCGTCTATCTAACCACCCTGTAGAGTGAAGGAGGCCTACCATCTATCTAACCACCCTGTAGAGTGAAGGAGGCCTACCGTCTATCTAACCTCCCTGTAGAGTGAAGGAGAACTACCATCTATCTAACCTCCCTGTAGAGTGAAGGAGAACTACCATCTATCTAACCTCCCTGTAGAGTGAAGGAGAACTACCATCTATCTAACCTCCCTGTAGAGTGAAGGAGGTCTACCATCTATCTAACCTCCCTGTAGAGTGAAGGAGGTCTACCATCTATCTAACCTCCCTGTAGAGTGAAGGAGGTCTACCATCTATCTAACCTCCCTGTAGCGTGAAGGAGGTCTACCATCTATCTAACCTCCCTGTAGATTAAAATGAAGGTACTTAAAATGTGTTGCAGAAATTCAGGTTATCATAATATAACTTGTTTGTGAGACACTATTGCTATTGTGAAGCAGCAAGGCCCAAATAGTGACCAGCGTACCCTTCAGGACAGGGGGACATGGTGGGCTGTGGGTGTCTGTGTTTAACCCTGAGTAGAGTGTGTGAGGATTGTGTGTGTGTGAGAGGAGCACACACCCATGCACACGCCTCCACGAGTGTTTGAGTGCATTTGTGTGCGCGTGTGTTTGTGCCTAGGTGCATGTCATATTAGCGCCGAAGAGACAGACAGTTAAGAGGTTCATAACGACTGCTGCTGATACCTGTGGCTGGTTGGTGGTTAATGATTTTAGTGGCTATAGATACAAGACTATTGTCCACCATGTCTAATCCTTATCCATCATACTAGACATACAGAGAGGAGAGGAAAGGAGAGACAGAGAGGAGAGGAGAGGACATACCGAGAGGAGAGGAGAGGACATACAGAGAGGAGAGAAGAGGACATACAGAGAGGAGAGAAGAGGACATACAGAGAGGAGAGAAGAGGACATACAGAGAGGAGAGAAGAGGACATACAGAGAGGAGAGAAGAGGACATACAGAGAGGAGAGAAGAGGACATACAGAGAGGAGAGGACATACAGAGAGGAGAGGACATACAGAGAGGAGAGGACACAGAGAGGAGAGGAGAGGACATACAGAGGAGAGAAGAGAACATACAGAGAGGAGAGGACATACAGAGAGGAGAGGACATACAGAGAGGAGAGGACACACAGAGAGGAGAGGAGAGGACATACAGAGGAGAGAAGAGAACATACAGAGAGGAGAGGACATACAGAGAGGAGAGGACATACAGAGAGGAGAGGACATACAGAGAGGAGAGGAGAGGAGAGAAAATCAACCACTGAGCTGAATCAAGTGGATTACTAAACCCTGGCTCCTTATCCTTCTGATTCTGCAAGGAAATAGGAATTACAAGACTTAACGAAAGGACAAGGCAAAAGGACCGGAAACAACGCAGCCGAAGCCAAATTCAGTTTGGATTTAGCATCTCGCCTCCCGCCTCGGACCTTTGTGTGGCTGTCTTGGCCCGAGTTTAGCATAGCAAATCAGATCTTTGTCATTCTGAGGGTTGAAAGGAGAGAAGGGGATGACAGGAGATGCTATCTGGGGGGTCCTAATATGCAGTAGGGGACGGGGGAACATGGCTGGCTGTGTGTGTGTGTGTGTGTGTGTCTGTGTGTGAATCTGTGTGTGTGTATATCTGGGGTTTGTCCATGGATCATCATGTCCTCTTGAACCAGGAAGAGCCCCAAACGCTCTTCAGGCTGTATAGGCAGTCAGACCATGTGCAACAACAGGCTGTATAGGCAGGCAGACCATGTGCAACAACAGGCTGTATAGGCAGTCAGACCATGTACAACAACAGGCTGTATTGACAGTCAGACATAGACCATGTGCAACAGCAGGCTGTATAGGCAGTCAGACCATGTGCAACAACAGGCTGTATAGACAGTCAGACCATGTACAACAACAGGCTGTATAGGCAGGCAGACCATGTACAACAACAGGCTGTATAGGCAGGCAGACCATGTACAACAACAGGCTGTATAGGCAGGCAGACCATGTACAACAACAGGCTGTATAGGCAGTCAGACCATGTACAACAACAGGCTGTATAGGCAGGCAGACCATGTGCAACAACAGGCCTGGAATTGATTTCCCACTCTCTGCCCACTCCTGGCTGAGTGGCTGTCAATACAGTCAATAAGGAACAGATGGTGAATGAGACTGTTGTTGTGTCTGAAGAGAGCAGGGTAAAGCAGATCTATAGCTGAACAATCAGGACAGAGGACGATGGAAGTGTGTGTGTCTAAGTGCGTGTGCATGGACAAAGGAATGAGGCGACCTAGAGGGGAACCATTCATTCTGCTTCTCTAATTATTACTAGTAGTAGTATTCTGATGATTCAATACAGATAAACAACACATTGACAAACATGTCTGGTCCCCAATGTCATCTACATAACCACGGGCACCTCGATGACAACGTGTCTGGTCCCCAATGTCACCTACACAACCACGGGCACCTCAATGACAACGTGTCTGGTCCCCAATGTCACCTACACAACCACGGGCACCTCAATGACAATGTGGCTGGTCCCCAATGTCACCTACACAACCACGGGCACCTCAATGACAATGTGGCTGGTCCCCAATGTCACCTACACAACCACGGGCACCTCGATGACAATGTGGCTGGTCCCCAATGTCACCTACACAACCACGGGCACCTCAATGACAATGTGGCTGGTCCCCAATGTCACCTACACAACCACGGGCACCTCAATGACAATGTGTCTGGTCCCCAATGTCACCTACACAACCACGGGCACCTCAATGACAATGTGGCTGGTCCCCAATGTCATCTACATAACCACGGGCACCTCGATGACAATGTGGCTGGTCCCCAATGTCACCAATTTAACTGACCACAAAAGAAAGGGGACTCGTCATGGGACTGTCATGGGACTGTCATGGGTCTTGGGAATTGGGCAACATGCAAAAGGATAGGAATTTATTTCTGCAAGATGGGCAATTAGATACTATTCTATTCTATTCAGAAACAGTAATTATACTGCTTGTCTTCAATCACATTGCTTGTTTTCAATCATATGATTAGTTAAATTACAAAATTACAACGATATTTCAAAAGAAATATAACTTTGTATTGTTTACTAGGCAACTACGCCAAATCAAAATGCCAAATCCCCAAATCCCCCAGCCAACCAAGCTGAGATAAAATGCAGTGAACCTGTAAGGCTTCATTTTCACACACAGCAGAACCGAAAGGAGTAGCGGCCTAGCAAGTCTGTCATCTCAATAGCTCTCCAGATTGATTCCAACCGTGGGGGCATTTCTCCCTGACCTTGAGGTGGGAGACCATTAGAAAACCCTGCCCTGTGTCTTCTCCGAGCCTGAGGTAGCAAGATTGACTCATAAAAGTTATATGTCCATGGAATAGATTCAATCAAAGTTTGACATAGACATTTAATTCTCTCAAATTTTACACTTAGACTTGGAGAGAAAGAGATAGTAGATAGTAGGTGCTAATATCAGGTGAAATGTATGCCTATCCATGTAGCACATGCTATGACCTTGATTCTGAGGACAGAATCCAAGACATAATTGAAAATGTAAAACCTTGGGTGGAGACTGATTTTAGTAGCGCTTTGGTGTCTCTCCATCCGTGCTGAAACGGGTCTCCTGTGATTTCGTGTTGTGGTGGAATAGTTTGAAGCAGCCTTGTGCAAACACTCACAGATCCATTTGCTGACACTCGCAATGATGTGGTCGCCCGGCGATGAGAAAGCCATCGTCTCAGCCTGAGGAGAAGCTTAACAAAATCTTAAACTGCATCCCCCCCTAGAAAGAAAGCGGAGGCCAGATCTGCTGGTCACAATAACAGTGGTGTAGATGGATCGGCTCGCCGTGTTTTCACCACATCCAGATTAGTTGGGAATTATGATGATACCCACATACCCAGGATTCTTACTTTCACTGACTTACTGATATGAAAACAAAAGCAGACAACCAAAATCGAAGAGAGAGAGAGAGAGAGAGAGAGAGAGAGAGAGAGAGAGAGAAAAAGAAAGAGAAAGAGAAAAAGAGTAGAGAGAGAGAGAGAGAAAGAGAGAGAAAGAAAGAGAAAGAGAAAACGAGTAGAGAGAGAGAGGGAAAGAGAAGTGAGAGAGAGAGGGAGAGGGAGAGAGAGAGGTGTGATTTAACACGCTGTGTCGGATGTTGCTGTTGTTGGCATTCCAATTTAAGAGACAAGACTAGATAGAGAGTCTGGTGTGTAATGTCTGGTAATAATAATAGTAATGTTTCAATCGAATGAAGGCAAAACAAATACATCTGCAGACAGCATTTCATTTCCTAGTGGTTCACAAAAGACTTGTGCTGTGTTTAGATCACTTTGCAATTAATTGCATTTTAATTAAGTGGTGGTATTTCAAGAGCTCTTTTTGTGAACAACACACAAAGTGGGGCGCAGGAGAAAAAGCGGATAGCATGAGTGAATAAGTGGATGTCAATGTTTTCGAAAAAGGAATCAGGTAATTGAATGAGACTGACAGGTCAGAGTATTGTCTGGTGGTGAAACACAGCACAAAGCGTATCGCTGTTTGACACAGGGGTCAGAGAGAAAGGAGGCGAGACTGACCCCATTGCTTTTATATGCTAATACGGTCTGTTTATCCATGTCACAAACACACACACTCCCACACCCCTCCACTCTTCTCTGCTTCCCATTGTTTGTGCTCTGAACAAATTGATTGCTTTGTTTCTTTGGTGTGTTGTTTGGAAAGACAAACATGGGTCTCGTATCGACTCGCATAACAGGAAACTAAAGACAAAGACAAAGACAATTTCAAGCCATTTGATTGCAAAGAATGAATGGGTGAGCTCACTGATACAATGTATTTATTATTATTATAATTATAATTGAAAGGAAAGCAAATCAATGAATAAGGTTTCTTAACATTTCGCATGCCACTAAACATCAACAGCCTAACATACTGGAATACCAGATTTTGTTGTAACATAACAAACTACTTTTTACAGAGATACTTTTTGAAATACTTGTATAAGGGTTGAGGCTCGGGTTGGCGTTGAGACTCGGGTTGGCGTTGAGACTAGGGTTGTCGTTGAGGCTCAGGTTGGCGTTGAGGCTCGGGTTGGTGTTGAGGCAAGGGTTATGGTTGAACTGGGATGTGTACATAAAGCTAGGGTTGGGGTTGAGGCTAGGGTTGGGGTTGGGGTTTAGGCTAGGGTTGGGGTTGAGGCTAGGGTTGGGGTTGAACTGGGATGTGGACATGAAACTAGGGTTGGGGTTGGGGTTTAGGCTAGGTTTGGGGTTGGGGTTTAGGCTAGGTTTGGGGTTGGGGTTTAGGCTAGGGTTGGGGTTGAACTGGGATGTGGACATGAAACTAGGGTTAGGTTGGGGTTAGGGTAGGGTTAGTGTTGGGGTTAGGGTTAGTGTAGGGGTTAGTGTAGGGGTTAGGGTTATGATTGGGGTTAGGGTTAGTGTTGGGGTTATGATTGGGGTTAGGGTTAGGTTGAGGTTAGTGTAGGGGTTAGGGTTAGGTTGGGGTTAGGGTTATGATTGGGGTTAGTTTTAGTGTTAGGGTTAGTGTAGGGGTTAGTGTTGGGGTTAGGGTTATGATTGGGGTTAGTGTTGGGGTTAGGGTTATGATTGGGGTTAGGATTATGATTGGGGTTAGTGTTGGGGTTATGAGTGGGGTTAGTGTTGGGGTTATGAGTGGGGTTAGGGTTATGATTGGGGTTAGGGTTATAATTGGGGTTAGGGTTGGGGTTAGGGTTATAATTGGGGTTAGGGTTGGGGTTAGTGTTGGGGTTAGGGTTATGATTCGGGTTAGGATTATGATTGGGGTTAGTGTTGGGGTTATGAGTGGGGTTAGTGTTGGGGTTATGAGTGGGGTTAGTGTTGGGGTTAGGGTTATGATTGGGGTTAGGGTTATAATTGGGGTTAGGGTTGGGGTTAGGGTTATAATTGGGGTTAGTGTTGGGGTTATGAGTGGGGTTAGTGTTGGGGTTATGAGTGGGGTTAGTGTTGGGGTTATGATTGGGGTTAGTGTTGGGGTTATGATTGGGGTTAGTGTTGGGGTTATGAGTGGGGTTAGTGTTGGGGTTATGAGTGGGGTAAGTGTTGGGGTTATGAGTGGGGTTAGTGTTGGGGTTATGAGTGGGGTTAGTGTTGGGGTTATGAGTGGGGTTAGTGTTGGGGTTAGGGTTATGATTGGGGTTAGTGTTGGGGTTAGGGTTATGATTGGGGTTATGATTGGGGTTAGTGTTGGGGTTAGGGTTATGATTGGGGTTAGTGTTGCGGTTATGAGTGGGGTTAGTGTTGGGGTTAGGGTCATGATTGGGGTTAGTGTTGGGGTTATGAGTGGGGTTAGTGTTGGGGTCAGGGTTATGATTAGGGTTAGTGTTGGGGTTATGAGTGGGGTTAGTGTTGGGGTTAGTGTTGGGGTTATGAGTGGGGTTAGTGTTGGGGTTATGAGTGGGGTTAGTGTTGGGGTTGAGGCTAGCTACAGTATTTTTACATGGGCACAGTGACTGAGCCTTGCTGTGGAAGTCAAGTGCCCCTGTGGAACGAGCCCCTCATTCATGCTCCTTGTCATCAAACACAAAATGCTGCTGCCATTTTACTCCTGCCTCTCACCAACAGTCTGCACACACACACACACACACACACACACACACACACACACACACACACACACACACACACACACACCAGTTATTATTAACACCAAATTATTGAATGTCCGATGATGGATGTTTGGGTGATGGATGTTTGGGGTCCAATGATGGATGTTTGGGGTCCACAAATATTTCTCACAAATGGGTTATCAAGCCAACGCCGCTGTCACCGTTGCCACAGCAACCACAATGTTGACAGGGCGTTATGACAAAGAGTTATTTTTTGTGGAGATTCATCTACGAAATGAGTTCCGCTCGAAGCACAGCACAGGCCCCACCAGGCAACCTTAAATACAGTTGAATTCGGAAGTTTACATACACCTTAGCCAAATACATTTAAACTCCGTTTTTCACAATTCCTGACAATTAATCCTAGTAAAAATTCCCTGTTTTAGGTCAGTTAGGATCACCACTTTATTTTAAGAATGTGAAATGTCAGAATAATAATAGAGAATGATTTATTTCAGCATTAAATTATTTCATCACATTCCCAGTAGGTCAGAAGTTTACATGCACTCAATTAGTATTTGGTAGAATTGCCTTTAAATTGCTGAACTTGGGTCAAACGTTTCAGGTCGCCTTCCACAAGCTTCCCAAAATAAGATGGGTGAATTTTGGCCCATTCCTCCTGACAGAGCTGGTGTAACTGAGTCAGGTTTGTAGGCCTCCTTGCTCACACACGCTTTTTCAGTTCTGCCCACAGAACTGGGATTGAGATCAGGGCTTTGTGATGGCCACTCCAATACCTTGACTTTGTTGTCCTTAACTCTGGGGGCGCTATTTCATTTTTGGATGAAAAACGTTCCCGTTTTAAACAAGATATTTTGTCACAAAAAGATGCTCGACTATGCATATAATTGATAGCTTTGGAAAGAAAACACTCTGAATTTTCCAGAACTGCAAAGATATTGTCTGTTGACTCCAACATCTTCACAAGGTCCTTCCTTCGCTGTTGTTCTGGGATTGATTTGCACTTTTCGCACCAAAGTACTTTCATCTCTAGGAGACAGAACGCGTCTCCTTCCTGAGCGGTATGGCGGCCGCGTGGTCCCATTGTGTTTATAATTGCATTCTCTTGTTTGCGCAGATGAACGTGGTACCTTCAGGCATTTAGAAATTGCTCCCAAAAATGAACCATACTTGTGGATGTCAACAAAAAATGTTCTGAGGTCTTGGCTGATTTCAAGCAAAGAGGCACTGAGCTTGAAGGTGGGCCTTGAAATACATCCACAGGTACACCTCCAATTGACTTCTTGATTGGGATACTCTGTTAGTGGACACAAAGTGTTACAAAAGGTTAACTACAGCCCTCAATATAGAGTAGTCCAGCCAGCTGAATGTCAGACCAGACCGTAATTATCCACATATATATTTTATTTCAGACCTATTGTTAATCAAATGTCACAGCATCGAACCCCACAACGGTAGTCGAAAGCCAAGTTAATAAACAGATCACTGACCATTTCGAATCCCACCGTACCTTCTCCGCTGTGCAATCCGGTTTCCGAGCTGGTCAAGGATGCACCACAGCCACGCTCAAGGTACTAAACGATATCATAACCGCCATCAATAAAAGATTGTACTGTGCAGCCGTCTTCATCGACCTGGCCAAGGCTGTTGACTCTGTTAATCACCGTATTCTTATCGGAAGACTCAACAGCCTTGGTTTCTCAAATGACTGCATCGCCTGGTTCACCAACTACTTCTCAGACAGAGTTCAGTGTGTCAAATCGGAGGGCCTGTTGTCCGGACCTCTGGCAGTCTCTACGGGGCTACCACAGGGTTAAATTCTCGGGCCGACTATTTTCTCTGTATAATTTAACGATGTTGCTCTTGCTGCGGGTGATTCCGTGATCCACCTCTACGCAGACGACACCATTCTGTATACATCTGGCCCTTCTTTGGACACTGTGTTAACAAACCCCCAAACAAGCTTCAATGCCATACAACTCTCCTTCTGTGGCCTCCAACTGCTCTTAAAAGCTAGTTAAACTAATGCATACTTTTCAACCGTTCTCTGCACACGCCCGCCTGACATAAACATCTCCAATCCAAAATCAAATCTAGAATCTGCTTTCAAATCTGCAACAAAGCCTCCTTCACTCATGCTGCCAAACGTACCCTCGCAAAACTGACTAGCCTACCGATCCTCGACTTCGGCGATGTCATCTACAAAATAGCCTACAAAACTCTACACAGCAAACTAGATGCAGTCTATCACAGTGCCATCCGTTTTGTCACCAAAGCCCCATATACCACTCACCACTGCGACATGTACGCTCTAGTCGGCTGGCCCTCTCTACATATTCGTTGCCAGACCCACTGGCTCCAGGTCATCTATAAGTCTTTGCTAGGTAAAGCTCTGCCTTATCTCAGCTCACTGGTCACCATAACAACACCCACCCGCAGCACGCGCTCCAGCAGGTATATCTCACTGGTCATCCCCAAAGCCAACACCTCCTTTGGCCGCCTTTCCTTCCAGTTCTCTGCTGCCAGTGACTGGAACGAATTGTAAAAATTGCTGAAGCTGGAGACTTATTTTTCCCTATATTTCTCACTAACTTTAAACATCAGCCCATCTGTAAATAGCCCATCCAATCTACCTACCTTACTTTTCTGCTCTTTTGCACACCAGTATTTATACTTGCACATCATCATCTGCACATCTATCACTCCAGTGTTCATTTGCTAAATGGTAATTACTTGCTACTATGGCCTATTTATTGCCTTACCTCCTCACGCCATTTGCACACACTCTATATAGACTATATTTTTCCCCCATTGTGTTATTGGCTGTATGTTTGTTTATTCCATGTGAAACTCTGTGTTGTTGTTTGTGTCGCACTGCTTTGCTTTATC
Organism: Oncorhynchus masou masou; assembly: GCF_036934945.1. NCBI lineage: Eukaryota > Metazoa > Chordata > Actinopteri > Salmoniformes > Salmonidae > Oncorhynchus > Oncorhynchus masou. The sequence continues at coordinate 10,711,922 of NC_088233.1, read as the reverse complement.
TTAGCCAGGTCGCAGTTGTAAATGAGAACTTGTTCTCAACTAGCCTACCTGGTTAAATAAAGGTTAAATATATATTTTTTATAAAATAAAAAAGGCAACCTTACAGAGGATCTGTCAATGAGCACTGTGGCCGGACACCAAAGGGTCCCAGTAACTGTGGCCGGACACCAAAGGGTCCCAGTAACTGTGGCCGGACACCAAAGGGTCCCAGTAACTGTGGCCGGACACCAAAGGGTCCCAGTAACTGTGGCCGGACACCAAAGGGTCCCAGTAACTGTGGCCGGACACCAAAGGGTCCCAGTGCGTCCAGCTGGATGGATGCTCTTCAGTTCTGGGGAGTAAATCATAAAGATGATCAGCTCCGCCTATCATTTAATACAGTGTAGCATTTCAAGGTTTTGGGTTTAGCGCAGGTCACTCAGTGCTGTGTGTATTTCCTGTTTCCTTTCCTGTGCATGCTGTGAGAAGCTTCAGCTGAGGATGCACCCCTCCCCCCTCCACCCCCTGCCAAGAAAATGTTACCGTTAATTCACAAGAGATAAATTGCACCCTCCCTCCCACCAAGACAATGCTACTGTTAATACACAAGAGATAATTTACACCCCCCCCCCCACCAAGACAATGTTACCGTTAATACACAAGAGATAAATTACACCCCCCCCACCAAGACAATGTTACCGTTAATACACAAGAGATAAATTACACCACCCCCCACCAAGACAATGTTACCGATGATACACAAGAGATAAATTACACCCCCCATCAAGACAATATTAACGTTAATACACAAGAGATAAATTACACCCCCCCCCATCAAGACAATATTAACGTTAATACACAAGAGATAAATTACACCCCCCCCATCAAGACAATATTAACGTTAATACACAAGAGATAAATTACACCACCCCCCACCAAGACAATGTTACCGATGATACACAAGATATAAATTACACCACCCCCCCACCAAGACAATGTTAACATTAATACACAAGAGATAAATTACACCACCCCCCCCCCACCAAGACAATGTTAACATTAATACACAAGAGATAAATTACACCCCCCACCAAGACAATGTTAACTTTAATACACAAGAGATAAATTACACCACCCCCCACCAAGACAATGTTAACATTAATACACAAGAGATAAATTACACCCCCCCACCAAGACAATGTCATCGTTAATACACAAGAGATAAATTACACCCCCCTCCCGCACCAAGACAATGTTACAGTTAATACACAAGAGATAAATTACACCACCCCCCAACAAGACAATGTTACAGTTAATACACAAGAGATACATTACACCCCCCACCAAGACAATGTTACCGATAATACACAAGAGATAAATTACACCACCCCCCACCAAGACAATGTTACAGTTAATACACAAGAGATAAATTACACCCCCCTCCCCCACCAAGACAATGTTACCGTTAATACACAAGAGATAAATGACCCCCCCCCCCACCAAGACAATGTTACCGTTAATACACAAGAGATAAATTACACCCCCTCCCCCACCAAGACAATGTTACCTTTAATACACAAGAGATACATTACACCACCCCCCCCCACCAAGACAATGTTAACATTAATACACAAGAGATAAATTACACCCCCCCCACCAAGACAATGTTACCGTAAATACACAGGAGATAAATTACACCCCCCTCCCCCCACCAAGACAATGTTACCGTTAATACACAAGAGATAAATTACACCCCCTCCCCCACCAAGACAATGTTACCTTTAATACACAAGAGATACATTACACCCCCCCCCACCAAGACAATGTTACAGTTAATACACATGAGAGACTTTACACCCCCCCACCAAGACAATGTTACCGTTAATACACAAGAGATACATTACACCCCCCCCACCAAGACAATGTTAACTTTAATACACAAGAGATAAATTACACCACCCCCACCAAGACAATGTTAACATTAATACACAAGAGATAAATTACACCCCCCACCAAGACAATGTCATCGTTAATACACAAGAGATAAATTACACCCCCCCTCAAGACAATGTTACAGTTAATGCACAAGAGATAAATTACACCACCCCCCACCAAGACAATGTTACCGTTAATACACAGGAGATAAATTACACCCCCCCCCCACCAGGACAATGTTACCGTTAATACACAAGAGATAAATTACACCCCCCTCCCCCACCAAGACAATGTTACCGTTAATACACAAGAGATACATTACACCACCCCCCACCAAGACAATGTTACCGTTAATACACAAGAGATACATTACACCCCCCCCCACCAAGACAATGTTACAGTTAATACACAAGAGATAAATTACACCCCCACCCCCCCACCAAGACAATGTTACAGTTAATACACAAGAGATACATTACACCCCCCCCCCCACCAAGACAATGTTACAGTTAATACACAAAGGATACATTACACCACCCCCCACCAAGACAATGTTACCGTTAATACACAAGAGATAAATTACACCCCCCTCCCGCACCAAGACAATGTTACAGTTAATGCACAAGAGATAAATTACACCACCCCCCACCAAGACAATGTTACAGTTAATACACAAGAGATACATTACACCACCCCCCCCACCAAGACAATGTTAACTTTAATACACAAGAGATAAATTACACCACCCCCCACCAAGACAATGTTAACATTAATACACAAGAGATAAATTACACCCCCCACCAAGACAATGTCATCGTTAATACACAAGAGATAAATTACACCCCCCTCCCGCACCAAGACAATGTTACAGTTAATACACAAGAGATAAATTACACCACCCCCCAACAAGACAATGTTACAGTTAATACACAAGAGATACATTACACCCCCCCACCAAGACAATGTTACCGATAATACACAAGAGATAAATTACACCACCCCCCCACCAAGACAATGTTACAGTTAATACACAAGAGATAAATTACACCCCCCTCCCCCACCAAGACAATGTTACCGTTAATACACAAGAGATAAATGACCCCCCTCCCCCACCAAGACAATGTTACCGTTAATACACAAGAGATAAATTACACCCCCCCTCCCCCACCAAGACAATGTTACCTTTAATACACAAGAGATACATTACACCACCCCCCCCCACCAAGACAATGTTAACATTAATACACAAGAGATAAATTACACCCCCCCCCACCAAGACAATGTTACCGTAAATACACAGGAGATAAATTACACCCCCTCCCCCACCAAGACAATGTTACCGTTAATACACAAGAGATAAATTACACCCCCTCCCCCACCAAGACAATGTTACCTTTAATACACAAGAGATACATTACACCCCCCCCCACCAAGACAATGTTACAGTTAATACACATGAGAGACTTTACACCCCCCCCACCAAGACAATGTTACCGTTAATACACAAGAGATACATTACACCCCCCCCCCACCAAGACAATGTTAACTTTAATACACAAGAGATAAATTACACCACCCCCCCCCCACCAAGACAATGTTAACATTAATACACAAGAGATAAATTACACCCCCCCCCACCAAGACAATGTCATCGTTAATACACAAGAGATAAATTACACCCCCCCCCCCCCCTCAAGACAATGTTACAGTTAATGCACAAGAGATAAATTACACCACCCCCCCCACCAAGACAATGTTACCGTTAATACACAGGAGATAAATTACACCCCCCCCCCACCAGGACAATGTTACCGTTAATACACAAGAGATAAATTACACCCCCTCCCCCACCAAGACAATGTTACCGTTAATACACAAGAGATACATTACACCACCCCCACCAAGACAATGTTACCGTTAATACACAAGAGATACATTACACCCCCCCACCAAGACAATGTTACAGTTAATACACAAGAGATAAATTACACCCCCACCCCCCCACCAAGACAATGTTACAGTTAATACACAAGAGATACATTACACCCCCCCCCCCACCAAGACAATGTTACAGTTAATACACAAAGGATACATTACACCACCCCCCACCAAGACAATGTTACCGTTAATACACAAGAGATAAATTACACCCCCCCCTCCCGCACCAAGACAATGTTACAGTTAATGCACAAGAGATAAATTACACCACCCCCCCACCAAGACAATGTTACAGTTAATACACAAGAGATACATTACACCACCCCCCCCCACCAAGACAATGTTACCGTTAATACACAGGAGATAAATTACACCACCCCCCCACCAAGACAATGTTACCGATAATACACAAGAGATAAATTACACCACCCCCCCACCAAGACAATGTTACAGTTAATACACAAGAGATAAATTACACCACCCCCCCCACCAAGACAATGTTACCGATAATACACAAGAGATAAATTACACCACCCCCCACCAAGACAATGTTACCGTTAAATACACAAGAGATAAATTACACCCCCCCCCACCAAGGCAATGTTACCGTTAATACACAAGAGATACATTACACCACCCCCCACCAAGACAATGTTACCGATAATACACAAGAGATACATTACACCCCCCCCACCAAGACAATGTTACTGTTAATACACAAGAGATAAATTACACCCCCCCCCACCAAGACAATGTTACCGTTAATACACAAGAGATAAATTACACCACCCCCCACCAAGACAATGTTACAGTTAATACACAAGAGATAAATTACACCCCCCCCCCACCAAGACAATGTTACCGTTAATACACAAGAGATACATTACACCCCCCACCAAGACAATGTTACCGTTAATACACAAGAGATACATTACACCCCCCCCCCCCACCAAGACAATGTTACAGTTAATTCACAAGAGGTAAATTACACCCCCTCCCCACCAAGACAATGTTACCGATAATAGACAAGAGATAAATTACACCCCCCCTCCCCCACCAAGACAATGTTACCGATAATAGACAAGAGATACATTACACCCCCCTTCCCTCCTCGCCCAGCGGCCTTCTGGGAATGGGTTCCACCTCAGAGCACACGGCAGATTAAACCAAAGGGGAGCAATATTTACAAATCAGCCAATGGTTTAGGGAAGGGGCAACACTGTCCATCAATGACCCCCTCTGTACAGCAGTTCCTCTCGCTGGACGACTCCTTCTACCCCCCTGGTCCTCTAAAACCACCGCCTTGAGCCAACCACCCGGTGAGCTCTTAGTAAAACCAATGTTTTTTATAGTTGAACGGACAATATACAAAATAAAGGACTAAATGAACAAAACTAATAGGGTCTGAAATAGTTATGATATGATGAAACCATAAATAGACTGTATACAAAGTTTGCCCGGCAAGCAACAGCTTCATGGCTTTTAAAAAATATATATATATTTTACCTTTATTTTACAAGGCAAGTCAGTTAAGAACAAATTCTTATTTTCAGTGACGGCCTAGGAACAGTGGGTTAACTGCCTGCTCAGGGGCAGAACAACAGATTTGTACCTTGTCAGCTCGGGGATTTGAACTTGCAACCTTTCAGTTACTAGTCCAAAGCTCTAACCACTAGGCTACCCTGCCGCTACCCTGCACTCTGCTGCACACTGACACAATAGTATCTTCAGTCCATGGTGTTCATTTCCCTCCACAATACCCACTTGTTATTATATAGGGTTATGCATACAGTTGAAGTCGGAAGTTTACATACACCCCAGCCAAATACATTTAAACTCAGTTTTTCACAATTCCTGACATTTAATCCTAGTAAAAATTCCCTGTCTCAGGTCAGTTAGGATCACCACTTTATTTTAAGAATGTGAAATGTCAGAATAATAGTAGAGATAATTATTTCTCCATACGCACATAAAGTTTACTTTTCTCAAATGTTGTACAAATATTTGTTTACATCCCTGTTAGTGAGCATTTCTCCTTTGCCAAGTTCATCCATCCACCTGACAGGTGTGACATTTCAAGAAGCTGATTAAACAAAATGATTATAACACAGGTGCATGTTGTGCTGGAGATCATTTGGAGGCTCCCGAGTGGCGCAGTGGTCTAAGGCACTGCATCTTCGATTCCAGGCTGTATCAACTGCCAAATTCTCTTAAACAATGTTGGAGGCAGTTTATGGTAGAGAGGCCATGATCGGGAGTCCTATAGGGCTGCGCACAATTTGCCCAGTGTCGTTAGGGTTTGACCTGGGTAGACCGTCATTGTAAATATTAATTTGTTCTTAACTGACTCGCCTAGTTAAATAATAATAATAAAAGACCACTCTAAAATGTGCAGTTTTGTCACAACACAAGTTTTGAGGGAGTGTGCAATTGGCATGCTGACTGCAGGAATGTCCACCAGAGCTATTGCCAGAGAATTGAATGTTCATTTCTCTACCATAAACAGCCTCCAACATTGTTTAAGAGAATTTGGCAGTGCATCCAACCGGCCGCAGCAAAGTGTAACCACGCTTGCCAAGGACCTCCATATCTGGATTCTTCATCTGCGGGATTGCCTGCGGGATCGTCTGAGACCAGCCACAGCTGATGACACTGTGGGTTTTCTAAACAAACTGTCAGCTCATCGTCCTCACCGGGGTCCTGATCTGACTGCAGCTTAGAATCCTAACCGACTTCAGTGGGCAAATGCTCACCTTCGATGGCCACTGGCACGCTGGAGAAAAGTGCTCTTCACGAATGAATCCCGGTTTAAATTGTACCGGGCAGATGGCAGACATGAAATCGTGTTGGTGAGTGGTAAAATGATGTCAACGCTGTGAATAGACCACCCCCCCCCCCCCCGTGGCGGTGGGGTTATGGTATGGGCAGGCATACGGACAACGAGCACGAGTGCATTTTATCAATGTCAATTTAATTGCACAGATTTAGCGTTAATCGTACCATTAATCTACGGCCATCACCTCATGTCTCAGCATGATAATGCACAGCTCCATGTCGCAAAGATCTGTACACTATTCCTGGAAGATGAAAATGTCCCAGTTCTTCCATCACCAGACATGTCACCCATTGAGCGTGTTTGGGATCCTGCAACTTCACACAACCATTGAAGAAGAGTGGGGCAACATTTCACAGGCCACAATCAAAAGCCTGATCAACTCCATGCGAATGAGATCTATCTATCTATCCCAGTAACCGAAAGGTCACTGATTCCAATTCCCGAGCCGACAAAGTAAAAAATCTGTCGATTTGCCCCTTGAGCAAGGCATTTAATCTTAATTTGCTCCAGGGGTGCTGTACTACTATGAATGAACCTGTGAAAACAACACATTTCACCGCACCTATCTGCATATGCTCAGACCGATCTCTCTTTTGATTGGAGGGATTAGACTGAGGTACCTGATGTGATATCACAAAGGAAGTCATCTGGAACAAGTCACCATGTATCTCGATGTCACGGCGAGTTCTCTAAACATGATGTTTTACCAGTGTTCTGGGATCGACGTCAGTATCAGATCTGACTCCTCTCTCCGATGCTGAGGAGTCAGGGTTAGTCAACCCCAAGCTATTCACTCACTACTACAGCTGATAACAAACAGAGTGATCTACCTAGAGAGTGCTAGACAGACAAGTACAGTTCTGCCTTTGTCTGGTCCTTGTTAATAGCTATCTATTAATTAAAGGACCAATCCGTAATTTGGCACTTTGGTTGATGCATTACAGCTGAGGGCTGGAGATCCAAAATGTAACCTGTCAAATTCAGGAGGCTCCCGAGTGGCGCAGCGGTGTAAGGCACTGGATCTCAGGGATAGAGGTGTCACTACAGACCCTGGTTCGATTCCAGGCTGTGTCACAACCGGCCATGATTGGGAGTCCCATAGGGCAGCTCACAATTGGCCCAGCATCGTCCAGGTTAGGGTTTGACCGGGGTAGGCTGTCATTGTGAATAAGAATTTGTTCTTAAATGACTTGCCTTGTTAAAAAAACTAAATGGATGTATCATTAATTAAAATGACCATTGAACAGCTGTAAATATTACAGACTGCCCCTTTAAAGGCCACTGCACGCTCTCTCCCTCTCTCTCCCTCAGCTATATGGGAACCAGCTGACACCCTCATCATTCAGTGCCTCCCTTGACTTTATCATTGCTAGTTACCGCTTCCATTGAGCTAATGTACTGATCAAACAGAGGGAGCACTTTCCCATGACTGTATAGCCCTACATCAGCGAGCAGAGACAGTGTGTGTGTGAGTGAGAGACGGTGTGTCAGTGGCCCATTAACAAGGGGCTCATTAGTTCTTACCTGCCAGGTAGAAAATAGAGGACACCTGGGTTCCTGAGTGGCGCAGCGGTCTAAGACACTACATTGCAGTGCTTGAAGCGTCACAACAGACCCGGGTTTGATCCCAGGCTGTGTTACAGCTGGCCGTGACCGGGAGTAGCAGCAATGGGACACGACTGTAACTACCAATTGGATACCACGAAATTGGGGAGAAAAATGTGTAAAAAATACAAAATAAAAATAAAACAAATATAGAGGACACCTGTTATACCGGAGGTCAATTTGGAACCAAGAGCCATAAAATAAGCAGATGAAGGCCTATAGCTCTGTGTGTGTGTGTGTGTGTGTGTGTGTGTGTATGGTTAAAAACAAGACTTCTGAGGCTCAGTAGAAGCGTTATATAAATCATACTGCTCCAGAAATTTGCTGAAAGCTGTAACCTGCAAAGTGAGAGGAAAAAAACGATTTTGGGTTTCATTTTACAAGAGGAGGTGGAGAAAATCGATAGGCTGAACGTGGGCTGATTGCCAACTCGCTGCAGGAAAATTAAAGATATGAGGCGAAAACAAAAATCAGCAGGTTCTCTCTCCAGCTCAGGCTATCTGAGTCCCACATGGCACCCTATTCCCTATATAGTGAACTACTTGTTACCAGAGCCCCATGGCACCCTATTCCCTATATAGTGAACTACTTTTTACCAGAGCCCTATTCCCTATACAGTGAACTAGTTTACCAGAGCCCTATTCCCTATATAGTGAACTACCCACTATATAGGGATAAGGATAACATTTGGTCAGTGAGTCCAAGCTCGGGATATATTACCTCGCAAGAGTTACAACACAGAAGGGTGTTTTGATGGGCCAAGCAAGCAAGCATGCGCACACACACACGCATGCACAACACACACACACACAGTCTTGTACAGCTAACCTTGTGAGGACAAACAATTCAGTCCCACTCAAAATCCTATTTTCTTTTCCCCTAACTCTAGCTCATAAACCTACTTCTAACCCTTAACCCTAAACCCCCTAGAAACAGCATTTGACCTCGTGGGAACTAACAAAATGTCCCCAGTTAGCAAACTTTTTGTTTGTTTACTTTTCTTGAATAGTTAAACACATCCACACACACAGAATTCTGACTTTGCAGCTGGCCCACTTACTGTAGTGGAAACTACTCAGTTCTGCCTTCAGGGCACACTCATGACAATAAACATAAAACCTGTGACCCACACAGTATTAGCTACCTTGTACCAGCTGTGACAGTCCTGATGGTAGTCCTTTCAACACACACGCACACGCACACACACACACACACACACACACACACACGCACACACACATGCACACACACGCACAAGCACAAGCACACACAGCAGGATGGCAATTACAGCAGGTAGAGGTAGAAGGGAAGCCCATCTATCCAGAAATGCTTCAGTGAATAGCAGCCCTCAGTCAGCCAGGCATGTTCTTCTCATCTCCACCATGTAGTTCAATGGTATGGAAAGATACATGTCTTCTGTATCACAGGTGTTCACGGCCTACCACGTACACTTTCACTATTTACTCATTTTACATTTACAGACTTTCACTTTATATTGTATAATACGCCATCTGTTTTCTATCAATTTAATTTGAGCGATGCAAAGTCCATTTCTGCTCCGATTCTAGAACCTATTTCTAACCAGAAGCCCAATCAACTACCCCTCACAGTCAGTCACTCCATCATCCACCCCCTAACCATTCCTCTGCCTGTCCACAGCTGACTGACTCTCTGTGGAAGGGTTCACATTAGTGAGTGAGGGCTGTATCCCAAACACCACCCTATCCCCTATGTTGTGCTTTACATAGTGGTGGTGCAGCTTCTCTGCTGCTCTGTCAGGCATCAATAACCAAAGTTGAGGCCTTGAGGGGTAATTGTGTTGGAGGGGTCAGGGGAGGGTCAGGGGGGGGCATTTCACCATCTCTGGCCCTGTCTAATGAACAGAGCTGAACACACACACACACACACACAGAATCATGTACACACGCACATACACACAAATGCCACAAGCCAACACACACACATCACTGTGTGACATTGTCCAATCCCAGGCCCCATTGCCCCATGCCAATTACAGCCCTTCCTGATGAATCTACAGTAGATCCCAACACTGCCTCAGGACCACTGACTATGACTGACTGACCACCAGACTGACCACTGACTACCAGACTGACCACTGACTATGACTGACTGACCATGACTGACTGACCATGAACTGATTGACCACTGACCACCAGACTGACCACTGACCACCAGACTGACCTCTGACTACCAGACTGACCTCTGACTACCAGACTGACCTCTGACTACCAGACTGACCTCTGACTACCAGACTGACCTCTGACTACCAGACTGACCTCTGACTATGACTGACTGACTGACCAACTGACTGACTGACCACTGACTGACTGACCACAGACTGACTGACCACAGACTGACTACCACAGACTGACTACCACAGACTGACTACCACAGACTGACTACCACAGACTGACTACCACAGACTGACTACCACAGACTGACCACTGACTACCACAGACTGACTACTGATTACCACTGCCTGACTACTGATTACCACTGACTACCACTGCCTGACCACTGATTACCACAGACTGACTACTGATTACCACTGCCTGACTACTGATTACCACTGCCTGACCACTGACTACCACTGCCTGACCACTGATTACCACTGCCTGACCACTGACTACCACTGCCTGACCACTGCCTGACCACGGACTACCACTGATTCCCACTGCCTGACCACTGACTACCACTGATTACCACTGCCTGACCATGGACTACCACTGCCTGACCACTGACTACCACTGCCTGACCACTGACTACCACTGACTACCACTGACTACCACTGACTATAACTGCCTGACCACTGCCTGACCACGGCCTGACCACGGACTACCACTGATTACCAATGCCTGACCACTGACTACCACGGACTACCACTGACTACCACTGCCTGACCACTGCCTGACCACGGCCTGACCACGGACTACCACTGATTACTACTGCCTGACTACTGACTGACCACGGACTACCACTGATTACTACTGCCTGACTACTGACTGACCACGGACTACCACTGATTACCACTGCCTGACCACTGACTACCACGGACTACCACTGACTACCACGGACTACCACTGCCTGACCACTGACTACCACGGACTACCACGGACTACCACGGACTACCACGGACTACTACTGCCTGACCACTGCCTGACCACTGACTGACCACTGCCTGACCACTGCCTGACCACTGCCTGACCACTGCCTGACCACTGATTACCACTGCCTGACCACTGCCTGACCACTGACTACCACTGCCTGACCACTGATTACCACTGACTACCATTGACTACCACTGACTACCACTGCCTGACCACTGATTACCACTGACTACCACTGCCTGACCACTGATTACCACTGACTACCATTGACTACCACTGACTACCACTGCCTGACCACTGATTACCATTGCCTGACCACTGATTAACACTGACTACCATTGACTACCACTGATTACCACTGCCTGACCACTGATTACCATTGCCTGACCATTGACTACCACTGCCTGACCATTGACTAGCACTGACTACCACTGATTACCACTGCCTGACCACTGCCTGACCACTGATTACCACTGATTACCACTGACTACCATTGACTACCACTGACTACCACTGCCTGACCACTGATTACCACTGCCTGACCACTGCCTGACCACTGATTACCACTGCCTGACCACTGACTACCACTGCCTGACCACTGACTACCACTGACTGACCACTGACTACCACTGACTACCACTGACTGACCACGGACTACCACTGATGACCACTGCCTGACTACTGATTACCACTGACTGACCACTGATTACCACTGATTACCACTGACTACCACAGACTGACCACTGATTACCACTGCCTGACCACTGATTACCACTGACTACCACTGCCTGACCACTGATTACCACTGACTACCACTGCCTGACCACTGATTACCACTGACTACCACTGCCTGACCACGGACTACCACGGACTACCACTGATTACTACCGCCTGACCACTGCCTGACCACTGACTGACCAGGGACTACCACTGATTACCACTGCCTGACCACTGACTACCACGGACTACCACTGATTACCACTGTCTGACCACTGACTACCACGGACTGCCACGGACACCCACTGATTACCACTGCCTGACCACTGCTTGGCCACTGAATGACCACGGACTACCACTGATTACCACTGCCTGACAACTGACTACCACGGACTACCACTGCCTGACCACTGATTACCACTGCCTGACGACTGCCTGACCACGGACTACCACTGATTACCACTGCCTAACCACTGACTACCACGGACTACCACTGACTGACCACTGCCTGACCACGGACTACCACGGACTACCACTGCCTGACCACTGCCTGACCACGGACTACCACTGATTCCCACTGCCTGACCACTGACTACCACTGATTACCACTGCCTGACCATGGACTACCACTGCCTGACCACTGACTACCACTGCCTGACCACTGACTACCACTGCCTGACCACTGATTACCACTGACTACCACTGCCTGACCACTGCCTGACCACGGCCTGACCACGGACTACCACTGATTACTACTGCCTGACTACTGACTGACCACGGACTACCACTGATTACCACTGCCTGACCACTGACTACCACGGACTACCACTGCCTGACCACTGACTACCACGGACTACCACTGCCTGACCACTGACTACCACGGACTACCACGGACTACTACTGCCTGACCACTGCCTGACCACTGACTGACCACTGCCTGACCACTGACTACCACGGACTACCACTGATTACCACTGCCTGACCACGGACTACCACTGATTACCACTGCCTGACCACTGACTACCACGGACTACCACTGATTACCACTGCCTGACCACGGACTACCACGGACTACCACTGACTACCACTGCCTGACCACGGACTACCACTGATTACCACTGCCTGACCACTGACTACCACAGACTACCACTGCCTGACCACGGACTACCACGGACTACCACGGACTACCACTGATTACCACTGATTACCACTGCCTGACCACGGACTACCACTGATTACCACTGCCTGACCACTGACTACCACGGACTACCACGGACTACCACTGCCTGACCACGGACTACCACTGATTACCACTGCCTGACCACTGACTACCACAGACTACCACTGATTACCACTGCCTGACCACGGACTACCACGGACTACCACTGATTACCACTGCCTGACCACGGACTACCACTGCCTGACCACGGACTACCACTGATTACCACTGCCTGACCACGGACTACCACTGATTACCACTGCCTGACCACGGACTACCACTGCCTGACCACTGACTACCACGGACTACCACTGCCTGGCCACTGCCTGACCACGGACTACCACAGACTACCACTGCCTGACCACTGTCTGACCACTGCCTGACCACGGACTACCACTGCCTGACCACTGACTACCACTGCCTGACCACTGATTACCACTGACTACCACTGCCTGACCACTGATTACCACTGACTACCACTGATTACCACTGACTACCACTGCCTGACCACTGCCTGACCACGGACTACCACTGATTACCACTGCCTGACCACGGACTACCACTGCCTGACCACTGCCTGACCACGGACTACCACGGACTACCACTTATTACCACTGCCTGACCACTGACTACCATGGACTACCACTGCCTGACCACGGACTACCACGGACTACCACTGCCTGACCACTGCCTGACCACTGCCTGACCACTGCCTGACCACTGACTACCACGGACTACCACTGCCTGGCCACTGCCTGACCACTGTCTGACCACTGCCTGACCACGGAATACCACTGACTACCACTGCCTGGCCACTGCCTGACCACTGTCTGACCACTGCCTGACCACGGACTACCACTGACTACCACTGCCTGACCACTGACTACCACTGCCTGACCACTGATTACCACTGACTACCACTGCCTGACCACTGATTACCACGGACTACCACGGACTACCACTGATTACCACTGCCTGACCACGGACTACCACGGACTACCACTGCCTGACCACTGCCTGACCACTGATTCCATCTGCCAGACCACGGCCTGACCACGGACTACCACTGCCTGACAACTGACTACCACGGACTACCACAGATCACCACGGACTACCACTGATCACCACGGACTGATTTGCACCTCCTTGTTATTGCATTTCCTTTTAATTTCCGTGTCTGAATTAATATTCAGTAGTGTCTATGAATCACATGATTATGAAGGCAAAAATGTATGAAAGCGTGTGTTCTTATTTTAAATGTATGTAGTTCTGTCCTTGTTTTTTATTTTACCTTTATTTAACTAGGCAAGTCAGTTAAGAACAAATTCTTATTTTCAACAATGGGAACAATGGGTTCAGGGGCAGAACGACAGATTTGTACCTTGTCAGCTCGGGGGTTTGAACTTGCAACCTTCCGGTGTACTAGTCCAACACTCTCACCACTAGGCTACCCTGCCACCCTAGGTGGTGTACTTGTCTATTAATGTTCTGTAATACACTATACTGTGTATACAAAAGTAATGTTGACACCCCTTCAAATGAGTGGATTTGACTATTTCAGCCTCACCCGTTGCTGACATGTGTAAAACATCAAGCACACAGTCATGCAATCTCCATAGACAAACATTGGCAGTAGAATGGCCTCACTGAAGAGCTCAGTGACTTTCAGCATGCCGCCATCACAGGATGCCACCTTTCCAACAAGTCAGTTCGTCAAATTTCTGCCCTGCTAGAGCTACCCTGGTAAACTGTAAGGGCTGTTACTGTGAAGTGGAAACGTCTAGGAGCAACAACGGCTCAGCCGCAAAGTGGTAGGCCACACAAGAAGATCACAGAATGGGACCACCGGGTGCTGAAGAGCGTAGCGTGTAAAAATCGTCTGTCCTCGGTTGCAACACTCAGTACCGAGTTCCAAATTGCCTCTGGAAGCAACGTCAGCTCAATAACTTCGTCGGGAGCTTCATGAAACGAGTTTCCATGGCCGAGCAGCCACACACAAACCTAAGATCACCATGAACAAAGCTAATTGTAAAGTGAGCCACCATTGGATTCTGGAGCAGTGGAAACACATTCTCTGTAGTGATAAATCATGCTTCAACATCTGGCAGTCCGACGGACAAATCTGGGTTTGGCAAATGCTAGGAGAACACTACATTCCCAAATGCATAGTACCAACTGTAAAGTTTGGAGGAGGAGGAATAATGGTCTGGGGCTGTTTTTCATGGTTCGGGCTAGACCCCTAAATTCCAGTGAAGGGAAATCTTAAAGCTACAGCATAGAATGACATTCTAGACAATTCTGTGCTTTAAACTTTGTGGCAACAGCTTGGGGAAGGCCCTTTCCAATTTCAGCTTGACAGTGCACAAATGAGGTCCATGCAGAAATTGTTTGTCAAGATCGTTGTGGACGACCTTGACTGGCCAGCACAGAGCCCTGACATTAACCCCATCGAACACCTTTGGGATGAATTGGAACAGCAACTGTGAGCCAGGCCTAATTGCCCAACATCACGGCCCAACCTCACTAATGTTGTGGCTGAATGGAAGCAAGTCCCTGCAGAAATTTTCCAACATCTAGTGGAAAGCCTTCCCAAAAGAGTGGAGGCAGTTATAGCAGCAAAGGGGGAGACCTCCATTTTACTGCCCATGATTCTGGAATGAGATGTTCGACAAGCAGGTATCCACATACTTTTGGTGATGTAGTTTATGTCATGTTCTGTGTTTCTTGTGGACCTCAATATGAGTATTTGCTGCTTTAGCAGCCACTAATGGGGATTCTAATAAAACACCAATGGGTACCATAATGAAATACTAATGGGTACCCTAATGAAATACTAATGGGAACCCTAATGAAATACTAATGGGGATTCTAATAAAACACCAATGGGTACCCTAATGAAATACCAATGGGTACCCTAATGAAATTCCAATGGGTACCCTAATGAAATACTAATAAAATACCAATGGGTACCCTAATGAAATACTAATGGGTACCCTAATGAAATACTAATGGGTACCCTAATGAAATACTAATAAAATACCAATGGGTAAACGAATGAAATAATAATGGGTACCCTAATGAAATACTAATGGGTACCCTAATGAAATACTAATGGGTACCCTAATGAAATACTAATGGGTACCCTAATGAAATACGAATGGGTACCCTAATGAAATACTAATAAAATACCAATGGGTACCCTAATGAAATACTAATGGGTACCCTAATGAAATACTAATGGGTACCCTAATGAAATACTAATGGGTAACCTAATGAAATACTAATGGGTACCCTAATGAAATACTAATGGGTACCCTAATGAAATACTAATAAAATACCAATGGGTACCCTAATGAAATACTAATAAAATACCAATGGGTACCCTAATGAAATAATAATGGGTACCCTAATAAAACACCAATGGGTACCCTAATGAAATACTAATAAAATACCAATGGGTACCCTAATGAAATACTAATAAAATACCAATGGGTACCCTAATGAAATACTAATAAAATACCAATGGGTACCCTAATGAAATAATAATGGGTACCCTAATAAAACACCAATGGGTACCCTAATGAAATACTAATAAAATACCAATGGGTACCCTAATGAAATACTAATAAAATACTAATGGGTACCCTAATGAAATACTAATAAAATACTAATGGGGACCCTAATGAAATACTAATAAAATACTAATAGGTACCCTAATGAAATACTAATATAATACTAATAGGTACCCTAATGAAATACTAATGGGTACCCTAATGGGTACCCTAATGAAAAACTAATAAAATACTAATGGGTACCCTAATGAAATACTAATATAATACTAATAGGTACCCTAATGAAATACTAATATAATACTAATAGGTACCCTAATGAAATACTAATAAAATACTAATGGGAATCCTAACAAAATACTAATAAAATACTAATGGGGATCCGAACAAAATACTAATGGGTACCCTAATAAAATACTAATAGGTACCCTAATGAAATACTAATGGGTACCCTAATGAAATACTAATAAAATACTAATGGGTACCCTAATTAAATACTATTAATGGGTACCCTAATGAAATACTAATAAACTACTAATGGGGACCCTAATGAAAAACTAATGGGGATCCTAATGAAATACTAATGGGGACCCTAATGAAATAGTAATGGGGACCCTAATGAAATACTAATGGGGACCCTAATAAAATACTAATGGGGATCCTAATGAAATACTAATGGGGACCCTAATGAAATACTAAATGGGGACACTAATAAAATACTAATGGGGATTGTAATAAAATACTCATGGGGACCCTAATGAAATACTAATGGGGACCGTAATAAAATACTAATGGGTACCCTAATAAAATAATAATGGGTACCCTAATAAAATACTAATGGGGACCCTAATGAAATACTAACGGGGACCCTAATAAAATACTAATGGGGACCCTAATGAAATACCAATGTGGATCCTAATGAAATACTAATGGGGATCCTAATAAAATACTAATGGGGACCCTAATAAAACACTAATGGGGATTGTAATAAAATACTAATGGGGACCTTAATGAAATACTAATGGGTACCCTAATAAAATACTAACGGGGACCCTAATAAAATATTAATGAGGACCCTAAAAAAATATTAATGAGGACCCTAATAAAATATTAATGGGGACCCTAATAAAATACTAATGGGGATCCTAATAAAATACTAACGGGGACCCTAATAAAATACTAACGGGGACCCTAATAAAATACTAATGAGGACCCTAATAAAATACTAATGGGGACCCAAATAAAATACTAATGGGGATTCTAATAAAATACTAACGGGACCCTAATAAAATACTAATGAGGACCCTAATAAAATACTAATGAGGACCCTAATAAAATACTAATGGGGATCCTAACAAAATACTAATGGGATCCTAACAAAATATTAATGGGGACCCTAATAAAATATTAATGAGGACCCTAATAAAATACTAATGGGGATCCTAATAAAATACGAACGGGGACCCTAATAAAATACTAATGAGGACCCTAATAAAATACTAATGGGGATCCTAACAAAATACTAATGGGATCCTAACAAAATACTAATGGGGATCCGAACAAAATACTAATGGGGACCCTAATATAATACTAATGGGGACCCTAATAAAATACTAATGAAGACCCTAATAAAATACTAATGGGGACCCTAATAAAATACTAATAAAATACTAATGGGAATCCTAACAAAATACTAATAAAATACGAATGGGAATCCTAACAAAATACTAATAAAATACTAATGGGGATCCGAACAAAATACTAATGGATACCCTAATAAAATAAAAATGGGGACCCTAATGAAATACTAATGGGGACCCTAATGAAATACTAATGGGGACCCTAATTAAATACTAATGGGGATCCTAATAAAATACTAATGAGGATCCTAATAAAATACTAACGGGGACCCTAATAAAATACTAATGAGGACCCTAATAAAATACTAATGGGGACCCTAATAAAATACTAATGGGGATCCTAACAAAATACTAATAAAATACTAATGGGAATCCTAACAAAATACTAATAAAATACAAATGGGATCCTAACAAAATACTAATGGGTACCCTAATAAAATACTAATGGGGATCCTAATTAAATAATAATGGGGACCCTAATAAAATACTAATGGGGACCCTAATGAAATACTAATGGGGACACTAATAAAATACTAACGGGGACCCTAATAAAATACTAATGAGGACCCTAATAAAATACTAATGAGGACACTAATAAAATACTAATGAGGACACTAAAAAAATACTAATGGGATCCTAATGAAATACTAATAAAATACTAATAGGTACCCTAATGAAATACTAATATAATACTAATAGGTACCCTAATGAAATACTAATGGGTACCCTAATGGGTACCCTAATGAAAAACTAATAAAATACTAATGGGTACCCTAATGAAATACTAATATAATACTAATAGGTACCCTAATGAAATACTAATATAATACTAATAGGTACCCTAATGAAATACTAATAAAATACTAATGGGAATCCTAACAAAATACTAATAAAATACTAATGGGGATCCGAACAAAATACTAATGGGTACCCTAATAAAATACTAATAGGTACCCTAATGAAATACTAATGGGTACCCTAATGAAATACTAATAAAATACTAATGGGTACCCTAATTAAATACTATTAATGGGTACCCTAATGAAATACTAATAAACTACTAATGGGGACCCTAATGAAAAACTAATGGGGATCCTAATGAAATACTAATGGGGACCCTAATGAAATAGTAATGGGGACCCTAATGAAATACTAATGGGGACCCTAATAAAATACTAATGGGGATCCTAATGAAATACTAATGGGGACCCTAATGAAATACTAAATGGGGACACTAATAAAATACTAATGGGGATTGTAATAAAATACTCATGGGGACCCTAATGAAATACTAATGGGGACCGTAATAAAATACTAATGGGTACCCTAATAAAATAATAATGGGTACCCTAATAAAATACTAATGGGGACCCTAATGAAATACTAACGGGGACCCTAATAAAATACTAATGGGGACCCTAATGAAATACCAATGTGGATCCTAATGAAATACTAATGGGGATCCTAATAAAATACTAATGGGGACCCTAATAAAACACTAATGGGGATTGTAATAAAATACTAATGGGGACCTTAATGAAATACTAATGGGTACCCTAATAAAATACTAACGGGGACCCTAATAAAATATTAATGAGGACCCTAATAAAATATTAATGAGGACCCTAATAAAATATTAATGGGGACCCTAATAAAATACTAATGGGGATCCTAATAAAATACTAACGGGGACCCTAATAAAATACTAACGGGGACCCTAATAAAATACTAATGAGGACCCTAATAAAATACTAATGGGGACCCAAATAAAATACTAATGGGGATTCTAATAAAATACTAACGGGGACCCTAATAAAATACTAATGAGGACCCTAATAAAATACTAATGAGGACCCTAATAAAATACTAATGGGGATCCTAACAAAATACTAATGGGATCCTAACAAAATATTAATGGGGACCCTAATAAAATATTAATGAGGACCCTAATAAAATACTAATGGGGATCCTAATAAAATACGAACGGGGACCCTAATAAAATACTAATGAGGACCCTAATAAAATACTAATGGGGATCCTAACAAAATACTAATGGGATCCTAACAAAATACTAATGGGGATCCGAACAAAATACTAATGGGGACCCTAATATAATACTAATGGGGACCCTAATAAAATACTAATGAAGACCCTAATAAAATACTAATGGGGACCCTAATAAAATACTAATAAAATACTAATGGGAATCCTAACAAAATACTAATAAAATACGAATGGGAATCCTAACAAAATACTAATAAAATACTAATGGGGATCCGAACAAAATACTAATGGATACCCTAATAAAATAAAAATGGGGACCCTAATGAAATACTAATGGGGACCCTAATGAAATACTAATGGGGACCCTAATTAAATACTAATGGGGATCCTAATAAAATACTAATGAGGATCCTAATAAAATACTAACGGGGACCCTAATAAAATACTAATGAGGACCCTAATAAAATACTAATGGGGACCCTAATAAAATACTAATGGGGATCCTAACAAAATACTAATAAAATACTAATGGGAATCCTAACAAAATACTAATAAAATACAAATGGGATCCTAACAAAATACTAATGGGTACCCTAATAAAATACTAATGGGGATCCTAATTAAATAATAATGGGGACCCTAATAAAATACTAATGGGGACCCTAATGAAATACTAATGGGGACACTAATAAAATACTAACGGGGACCCTAATAAAATACTAATGAGGACCCTAATAAAATACTAATGAGGACACTAATAAAATACTAATGAGGACACTAAAAAAATACTAATGGGATCCTAACAAAATACTAATAAAATACTAATGGGGATCCTAATAAAATACTAATGGGGATCCTAACAAAATACTAATAAAATACTAATGGGGATCCTAACAAAATACTAATAAAATACTAATGGGGATCCTAACAAAATACTAATGGGATCCTAAAAAAATACTAATGGGGATCCGAACAAAATACTAATAAAATACTAATGGGGATCCTAACAAAATACTAATAAAATACTAATGGGGATCCTAACAAAATACTAATAAAATACTAAATGGGGATCCTAACAAAATACTAACAAAATACTAATGGGGATCCTAACAAAATATTAATGGGATCCTAACAAAATACTAATAAAATAGTAATGGGGATCCTAACAAAATACAAAAAACACCACTGACAACAGAGCCTGGCCATCGACATCACTCCTTCATTGTGCTGTAGGTTGAATTGGAAGATGATGAAAGGCCTTGATCACCACAGATGATGAGGACTCATTATGATATAGAAAAATTGATATTTTCTAAAGTCATATTTTCTGTATTCAAATAATTTATTTGTGAGAAAAAATGTGTACAATCTGGTGTCCAAGTAGAATGCAACACAAATTTAACATTAATTTAATATTAAATATAATACATTTTTTAAATGAATGATATTAATTTGCAAACATACAAACATATGCACCACTTGGCACCCATTTGGTGGTGGAAGCCAACACGGAATTAAATTTGAGAGGAATTTTTATTTAACTAGGCATGTCAGTTAAGAACAAATTCTTATTTACAATGACGGCCTACTCCAGCCAAATCCAGATGATGCTGGGACAATTGTGCGCCACCCTATAGGACTCCGGCCCAATACAGCCTGGATTCAAACCAGGTACTATAGTGACGCCTCTTGCACTGAGATGCAGTGCCTTAGACCGCTGCGCCACTTATTTGGCTCTGGTTATATCAAAAGCAGACTGTGCCAAATCAATGTCTCCTCTCTAAATATGAAGCTTCACTGCATCAGTTGTGTCATGAGACTAGGTAGGCTGCCTGAACAGAAGTTTTGAGAGAGAGATCGAAGGAGCGAAGTGAAAAAGCAGAATGACAGAAGGAGAAAACGAGAGAACACAGAGAGAGAAAACAAGAGAGAACACAGGGAGAAAACAAGAGAGAAAATAGAAAGATTGCGAGAGGACGAGAGAGAACAAGATATGAACAGAGAAGGGGAATTACAGAGAGAGAGAATATACTGCTTCGCATCCCAGTTAGAAGTATGGGACGGAATGTCAGTGTCATGTAAAAATAACCTGTCCAATTAGAGAGGCAGAGTCAGTGGGCCCCATTCCCCTCCCTGTCCTCCATGCTTTACAATACATTCAATGGAACCCCCCCCCCATCTCTCCTACTCCAACCCCACTCCCTCTTTCTCTCTCTCCCCCAATCCCTGCATCTACCAGCCAGTCAGTCTATATTTAGAAGCAGTCATGTATTAGTTCTGTTAATGTGATTTTTCACTGTCCCTTATAAAGATGGATCGTTCTGTCACTATCCTATGGGCTGGCTAGCATTAGCTCTCCCAGGCCACATCTCAAATGGCACCCTATTCCTTATTTAGTGCTTTACTTTTGATCAGGTCCCATAGGGGCTCTGGTGGGGATGGGGGGCTCTGGTGGGGATGGGGTGGCTCTGGTGGGGATGGGGGGCTCTGGTGGGGATGGGGGGGCTCTGGTGGGGATGGGGGGGCTCTGGTGGGGATGGGGGGGCTCCGGTGGGGATGGGGGGGCTCTGGTGGGGATGGGGGGGCTCTGGTGGGGATGGGGGGGCTCTGGTGGGGATGGGGGGCTCTGGTGGGGATGGGGGGCTCTGGTGGGGATGGGGGGCTCTGGTGGGGATGGGGGGCTCTGGTGGGGATGGGGGCTCTGGTGGGGATGGGGAGGCTCTGGTGGGGATGGGGAGGCTCCGGTGGGGATGGGGGGCTCTGGTGGGGATGGGGGGGGCTCTGGTGGGGATGGGGGGGCTCTGGTGGGGATGGGGGGGGCTCTGGTGGGGATGGGGAGGCTCTGGTGGGGTTGGGAGGCTCTGGTGGGGATGGGGGGGGCTCTGGTGGAGATGGGGGGGGCTCTGGTGGGGATGGGGGGGGCTCTGGTGGGGATGGGGAGGCTCCGGTGGGGATGGGGGGGCTCTGGTGGGGATGGGGGGCGCTCTGATGGGAGGGCTCTGGTTAAAAGTAGAGTATTATAGAGTGAAATGGAATCCCTCGCTGCCCACGGTGCGGCCGGCTGTATGACTTCCTTGAGAATCTTCGAGCGCTGCTGTTTCCGTTATCTATTTAACAGGCTCCGAAAGGAGGATTTATTCCTGTAAATTAGCTCCTGTATAACATGATTGTATCATGGATCATAAACTTGAAGTCAATACAGGACCGGAGGATGGGAGGGACATTGTGGTTACGATAAGGGAGAAAATCCCTGACCCTGCATCCAAAATGACACTGCTCGTCCAAATATTTATATATTCTTAATTCCATTCCTTTACCTTAGATTGTGTGTATTGTTAGATACTACTGCACTGTTGGAGCTAGAAACACAAGCATTTCGATTCACCCGCAAGAACATCTGCTAAACACGTGTATGTAACCAATAAAATGTGATTTCATTTGAATGGCATCAGATTCCCTTCATAGTGCAGTACTGCTGACCAGGGACCTATGGCCTTATGTTCAAAAGTAGTGCACTATAAATCGGTAATAGGATGCCATTCGGAACACAGAACCTCTCTCTCTTCCTCCCTGATAATATTCAGCCAGGCCAACAGCTGTTTCAAGCAGAACTTTATCTTAGGTCCTCTGTCTATACACCCTAATCTGTCCACAACCCCTACAACCAATGTCCCACACTAGCCATTTGCTTATTGGCCTATTACTTTTAATAGGCGGTTCAGTAATTGGCTATTTCACACATGTAAGGTTTGAGCTGGCAGAGGGTAAAGGCCAGGCAACCGGGCAGACAGCCTGTCAGTGTCTGGTCCTATGGTCATCCATCAATTATGATCAGGCACTGGGAGAGCCACCGCGGCCCTGAGCAAGTCACGCTGTTAAGCCCCATCCCAGCCTCCCTCCCAGCCCCTGCTTCATCCATTAAAATGTGTGTGTGTGTACAGGAGTTGCAGCCCAGTGTAACCCATTAGACCTTCCCCAGCCACAAGCTGTCTATTTCTCTGAGGGACAGAACTCATTTTTTAAAAATATATTCCAGACATTAACTATGATCAGGCACGGGGAGAGACACAGCGGCTTTCTTTGATTCTCCGTACACAGGGACTACTGCTCCACCATTGTCTCTATGGCTACCAGCTACCATCTGCCAGACACCCACCCACAGATTGGCTCTCCTTTATTTGGATCACATCAAAAATCCCCCTTTTATTCACAATAGATGGATGTAGGATTATTGTTGTGGTTGTTTTGTTGTGAATCATCTGACATGAATAGAATCAGCAGAGAGATGGTTGGCAGCGTTATAAAAACTGTGTTCTAAAACACAGCCTTGTTTTTGGACATCAATAAAAAGACTCATCTGGCAATGAGAGACGGGTGTTTGTGTAAAGCCCTCATTCACATGCACACTGGTGTTGATTTAGTGTCTGGAAAAGGTGTGCGATGCTGCATCAGGGCCCTGTTTGACAGGCAGCAATTGTCCTGCTCCAACACTGCAGTTCCTTAATATAAAATAAGTGGTTATATAGCCATACTATTTACTATACTACTGTATATAGTGTAATATTTGACTTTGATAACATAAATCAATGTCCTCTACAGCAGGAAATGGGATATCTTCATTTAACACATTAGGGACAACTGTCCATGTTTAGGGAGTGATGGTCCCTTTATCCATCTTACCTTAAACTTTCCCCCTCTCTCATCAATACCTAGGGTACGGTAGGGTCTGTTGTCTCATCAATAACTAGGGTACGGTAGGGTCTGTTGTCTCATCAATAACTAGGGTACGGTAGGGTCTGTTGTCTCATCAATAACTAGGGTACGGTAGGGTCTGTTGTCTCATCAATAACTAGGGTAGGGTCTGTTGTCTCATCAATACCTAGGGTACGGTAGGGTCTGTTGTCTCATCAATAACTAGGGTAGGGTCTGTTGTCTCATCAATAACTAGGGTACGGTAGGGTCTGTTGTCTCATCAATAACTAGGGTACGGTAGGGTCTGTTGTCTCATCAATAACTAGGGTAGGGTCTGTTGTCTCATCAATAACTAGGGTACGGTAGGGTCTGTTGTCTCATCAATAACTAGGGTAGGGTCTGTTGTCTCATCAATAACTAGGGTACGGTAGGGTCTGTTGTCTCATCAATAACTAGGGTAGGGTCTGTTGTCTCATCAATAACTAGGGTAGGGTCTGTTGTCTCATCAATAACTAGGGTACGGTAGGGTCTGTTGTCTCATCAATAACTAGGGTAGGGTCTGTTGTCTCATCAATAACTAGGGTACGGTAGGGTCTGTTGTCTCATCAATAACTAGGGTACGGTAGGGTCTGTTGTCTCATCAATAACTAGGGTACGGTAGGGTCTGTTGTCTCATCAATAACTAGGGTAGGGTCTGTTGTCTCATCAATAACTAGGGTACGGTAGGGTCTGTTGTCTCATCAATAACTAGGGTAGGGTCTGTTGTCTCATCAATAACTAGGGTACGGTAGGGTCTGTTGTCTCATCAATAACTAGGGTAGGGTCTGTTGTCTCATCAATAACTAGGGTAGGGTCTGTTGTCTCATCAATAACTAGGGTACGGTAGGGTCTGTTGTCTCATCAATAACTAGGGTACGGTAGGGTCTGTTGTCTCATCAATAACTAGGGTACGGTAGGGTCTGTTGTCTCATCAATAACTAGGGTAGGGTCTGTTGTCTCATCAATAACTAGGGTACGGTAGGGTCTGTTGTCTCATCAATAACTAGGGTAGGGTCTGTTGTCTCATCAATAACTAGGGTACGGTAGGGTCTGTTGTCTCATCAATAACTAGGGTAGGGTCTGTTGTCTCATCAATAACTAGGGTACGGTAGGGTCTGTTGTCTCATCAATAACTAGGGTACGGTCTGTTGTCTCATCAATAACTAGGGTAGGGTCTGTTGTCTCATCAATAACTAGGGTACGGTAGGGTCTGTTGTCTCATCAATAACTAGGGTACGGTAGGGTCTGTTGTCTCATCAATAACTAGGGTAGGGTCTGTTGTCTCATCAATAACTAGGGTACGGTAGGCTCTGTTGTCTCATCAATAACTAGGGTAGGGTCTGTTGTCTCATCAATAACTAGGGTAGGGTCTGTTGCCTCATCAATAACTAGGGTACGGTAGGGTCTGTTGTCTCATCAATAACTAGGGTACGGTAGGGCCTGTAGTCTCATCAATAATTGGGGTACGGCCTGGGCTCGGGTATCACTAAATTGATCACTAACAGTTTGAAGCTGAGCCATTTGCTCGAGCTCTGCTGCACAGTACAGTCACATCTGACTAAGATCATAACATGGTGTCAGAAGTGCTTCAAGCTCGTCAAATATGAAACAGATTATTTCACAGAAAATAAGAGTTGTGTCGGACTTTAGAGTGTGAAAAGTAGCTAACAGCTAAATGTTCTCTCATGTCTCGTCATTGAGCAGAACAGCCCAACTAGAACTGTTGCTATGGTTACTCATCGACTCACAGAGTGCATGCAGAGCGAGCTGCTCGCAGGGAGCAAGTTATAGACAGAGAGGAAGTTTTTTAAGATTTCGGGTTTCGCGCAGGGTATACATTTGCAGAAGTAATCAGGCCTGGTTTGGGTGGGGCCTGAATGTCGTGGGCCTGGGTAGATAATACATGTCGCCGGCCTGAATGTCATGGGCCTGGGTAGATAATAAATGTCACGGGCCTGAATGTCATGGGCCTGGGTAGATAATGAATGTCGCGGGCCTGAATGTTGTGGGCCTGGGTAGGTTTCGGGCTTAAAATTCATGCCAGTGCAGGGCTCTCCCAGAATATTCTATAGCATAATGTGGTTAGCTGATATGTAAAATACCTATCCAGGCTTTGTCATTTCTGGCATGAATCAGCAATATCTGAGCAATATCCCTCCCCACTCCATCTGCAGTAGAGGTTTGGTAGTCTTTATAACAGAGTGTATCTGCTCTGTCCTCGTTGGCTGGCTGGGTCCTTGCTGACAGGTTGGCAGTGAGAGGTATCATTTATCACCAGGCCTGAGGGCTCACCACACCACAAGCACCAGATGTTACCACCACACACACACACACACACACACACACACACACACATACATCGCTGTGTGCTATTATTCTCCCTCACCTGTCTTTGTTCTTTCTCACCCATACACACCTGGATATCCACACACACACACCCACACACCAAAGCAAGCTGTCCTTCCTTCCATACAAATGACCAGCTCAGTACTGTAGTGACTTCACCCTCACCGGCACAGCAAGGCAACATACTGTTGTTACATGACATCAACATACTATTGACTTCAACACAAAACACAGGACGTCCTCCAACCTATCAGAGATCTTGCAGCATAAACTGACATGTTGTCCACCCAATCAAAGGTTGAGAGAATTGATCTAGTACTGAAAGTATAAGTTACAGCTAGCTAGCACTGCAGTGCATAAAATGTGGTGAGTAGTTGACTCAAAGTGAGAAAAATGATAATTTCTTCCAAAATTATGGAGAAGCAAGAAAGTGAGAAAGAGAGCTAGTTCTTGTAATTCTTGCCAGCAATCTGGCCATCCAAAATCACAACAACACACTGACCTCTGCCCCATAGAAGTGCACATATAATTTGTGTGACTTTGTCAGCTAACCCATCTATACCCCTATGCCTGAGACGGAAGGAGAAGCAAGACATCCCACTCCCTATTTTTTTCTGGTTCATACACAGTCAATGAACTAAGCAGACCCATTTGCTAATGCATTGGTGCCTATGGGAGAGCCACCCTGTTAAGCAGACCGGAACTGACAGTGGGACATCTTTATTTATTCACCATCTTTGGTCAGGCATCATTGATGTGGTCCTTTGTACCACAGTTGGTAGAACATGGCATTTGTAGCGCCAAGGCAATGGGTTCGATGTCTGGGACCACCTAATTTGTAAAAAATGTAGGTACGCATGAATGTAGTCTCGTTGGCTAAATGGCTTATGTTATGGTGGCCATCAATCACACTGCCTGACTAAATACAGCACCACCTGTTTTGGGTCTTCATACCCTAATGCACCGTCATTGAATAGCCTGTCAGCCTCTCCTGTTCCCTTTTCCTCAGTAAACACGCACAGGGATGGTGGATCACAATTAGTTTGATAAAGTAGGAGGGAGATTCTGCTCTTATTCTGTCAACATTTATTTAATAAGCGCATGATTAGTGCTAATTAAATCACACACTAATCACAAGGACACGAATGGACAAGACATTTACATTTGAATGTGTGAAAACATATGAGGTTTGAGTGGGCAAGTGTTGGAATAGCGCTCAGATATGTATTAATAAGCAACATCCGACATCCTACACACGTCATAGACAAGCGTCTTTATGAACATAAACACAGACAAGCGCACACACACACACACAGAATGGCGCATACACACACACAATGGCGCATACACACACACAATGGCGCGTACACACACACAATGGCGCATACACACACACACAATGGCGCATACACACACACACACCGGCGCATACACACACACACACAATGGCACACACACACACAATGGAGCATACACACACACACACATCGGCGCATACACACACACACACACAATGGCACACACACACACACAATGGCGCATACACACACACACACAGGCGCATACACACACACACACAATGGCACACACACACACAATGGCGCATACACACACATGGTTTTATAAGTGGTTTCTGTCATCATTTCATCAACTAAGCAGTCCAATTAAGCAACGGCCATATTAGAATATACAGGCAGCTGCAGGGTTTCATTTGAGCTGGATCAGGATCCGACACCTCTCAGATTTGACCTTGTTTGTTCCGGCACCTATGTGCCCGGCTCCGGTACCTCACTCTGTATTATTTATACAATTGCTTCACTGTTTGCACTGTAAACATAATTAAATCAAGTTGCCTCCTGGTAATTTCTCCGGCCTCACAGAAAAACCATTATGTAAAAAGCACGGTGATCCTTCTATGCAATCATGCTAATCCATCCACACTGATTTCAGACCTGCTCTCTTATTTCTACATAAAAGTTATGGGGTGGGCCGGTGAGGTAAGTAACTGATCTTGAAACGGGGTCTTGGCAGTGGTGGTCAGCTAGTGAAGAGGTCCCTAGCTGAAACAGAGGGAAAGCCAAATCAGAAATTAATAAGAAAAGGCAATCAACTTTGATGAAGTTTTTCATGTCCAAAAATCCAGAAAAATATGGTGAATTGAACATGAAACGAGACAGAAAACTGTCAGTGCCGAATAAGAGGAGTGAGAAGAAACGGCTCCTGATGGCGACGCCTTAGCTAACAGCGTTGCTTATCCCGCCAGTTCAGCATCACCACCGGCACCTCCGCTAGCGTGTAGGCCTACAGACTCGACTCGAGAGGTGGGGTTGTACAGCCCGGAGCAGGCGTAATTTGGACAGAGGCTCAGTTCAAGACTAAGCAAACTTAGAACCCCTGGCTTCTCAAGCAAGATTCAAAGCTGGGCTGTACAACATGCAAAAAGGTAGGAGCTTTGGGCCCAGAAAAGACGAGAGGGATGAAACTAGAGTGGATGGAATGTACTGTTACATGCTCTGCCGCCGACATAAAAAAGCAACAATGAGCCGCTCAGAAAAAAAGGTTTTTGAACATACCCAAACCTAGCGCCATTTAGCGCCAGCGAGCATTGTAGACATGGCTAAAGAGGACACCTTAACACAGGTTGTAGATAATGCTAAAGAGGACACCTTAACACAGGTTGTAGACAAGGCTAAAGAGGACACCTTAACACAGGTTGTAGACAAGGCTAAAGAGGACACCTTAACACAGGTTGTAGACAAGGCTAAAGAGGACACCTTAACACAGGTTGTAGACAAGGCTAAAGAGGACACCTTAACACAGGCAGGTTGTAGATAATACTAAAGAGGACACCTTAGCACAGGTTGTAGACAAGGCTAAAGAGGACACCTTAACACAGGTTGTAGACAAGGCTAAAGAGGACACCTTAACACAGGTTGTAGACAAGGCTAAAGAGGACACCTTAACACAGGTTGTAGACAAGGCTAAAGAGGACACCTTAACACAGGCAGGTTGTAGACAAGGCTAAAGAGGACACCTTAACACAGGCAGGTTGTAGATAATACTAAAGAGGACACCTTAGCACAGGTTGTAGACAAGGCTAAAGAGGACACCTTAGCACAGGTTGTAGACAAGGCTAAAGAGGACACCTTAACACAGGTTGTAGACAAGGCTAAAGAGGACACCTTAACACAGGTTGTAGACAAGGCTAAAGAGGACACCTTAGCACAGGTTGTAGACAAGGCTAAAGAGGACACCTTAGCACAGGTTGTAGACAAGGCTAAAGAGGACACCTTAACACAGGCAGGTTGTAGATAATACTAAAGAGGACACCTTAGCACAGGTTGTAGACAAGGCTAAAGAGGACACCTTAGCACAGGTTGTAGACAAGGCTAAAGAGGACACCTTAACACAGGTTGTAGACAAGGCTAAAGAGGACACCTTAACACAGGTTGTAGACAAGGCTAAAGAGGACACCTTAGCACAGGTTGTAGACAAGGCTAATGAGGACACCTTAACACAGGTTGTAGACAAGGCTAAAGAGGACACCTTAACACAGGTTGTAGACAAGGCTAAAGAGGACACCTTAACACAGGTTGTAGATAATGCTAAAGAGGACACCTTAACACAGGTTGTAGATAATGCTCAAAATAAAAACACGACACTTCAGAACTAGTAGGGTAAACGAGTCACGGGTCCGTTCAGGGTTTTGAGCAAGTAATTGACTGTCAGGAGTTAAATGGATAAATGGACTTGACACAGGGAGAATGCCCCATTCCAATGTCGCTTGCTCCAACATTCAGCAACATATTTAATCCAAAATGAAGATTAAATATGTACAGTGTTCTCCCAAAATCAGCATAGCGCTTGATGAGGCTACTAGCTTGAATAAAAACAGTGCTTATACATCTGACTTCAGCTGGCAGATATGGACGTACCAGCAAACATTTTTGTTGATCTTGTGAAACTAGAGGATTTATCTGCTGGGAGAATTGTCTGTAATCTGTTATCTGCATTAGAGGGTATAAAGTTTACTGAGGACTTTTTCTCCAAAACCCTCATTAGAATTATGTGCGATTGGTGTCCGTCATGCTGGGACGCAAGAGAGAAGTAGCAGCAACAAGGCTCCAGGCCCTCTTCCCTAATATAACTGTTTGGCACTGCTCGGCACACAGGCTTGAGCTCGCAGTAGACCATGTGGTAAAAGAGATGGGAGCTATCAATCATTTAAAAATACTTATGGATAAGCTATATGAGCTCTGTAGCGTATCCAACAAAAACCGAATGAGGCTGAGGGAGTGCACAGAGTTTAGACATTCAGCTGTGCAAAATTGGCAGGATCTTGGGGACACTCGATTGGTGGCATCCAGTTTAAGAACGGTAGAGTCTGTGTGGAATAATTACCAGGCTCTTCACAAGCATTACACCACAGCAGCTGAGGATGCCTCCCGCGACAGCATGACCCCGTCAGAGCTATAGTGTCCTCGCCATGCGCATATTCTCGCATGTGTTTGTTAACAATCTAGGCCTTATGTGTGATGCACATCAAGAACCACCTGAATTGTCACTCAAGCTCCAAAAGAGAGACTGCACAGTTATTACTGCACACAGGGCAGTCTTCAGGGAAGAGAGGGTGTTCAGTGCCGTGGCAGAGCAGCCAGGCCGACACACAACTCAGCCAGAGAGGGATTCAAGAGAACTCTTTCCAAGGCGTCAAACTAAAATGTGGAAGTCCCAGCAACAGAGTCCTTAATCAGAGGGAGTTTGTCAGAGAGCTTGGCGAGGAACATGGACGCTAGACTGTTAGAATGTTCTCTCAAGGAGGACGGGCGGTGGACAATACAGTATACAACCAGTTCATAGGAGGAGCTGAAGGTGCTTTACGCGCAATACTGTCTGGAGCATGCAGGAGTACTGTCTGGAGCATGCAGGAGTACTGTCTGGAGCATGCAGGAATACTGTCTGGAGCATGCAGGAGTACTGTCTGGAGCATGCAGGAGTACTGTCTGGAGCATGCAGGAGTACTGTCTGGAGCATGCAGGAGTACTGTCTGGAGCATGCAGGAGTACTGTCTGGAGCATGCAGGAGTACTGTCTGGAGCATGCAGGAGTACTGTCTGGAGCATGCAGGAGTACTGTCTGGAGCATGCAGGAGTACTGTCTGGAGCATGCAGGAGTACTGTCTGGAGCATGCAGGAGTACTGTCTGGAGCATGCAGGAGTACTGTCTGGAGCATGCAGGAGTACTGTCTGGAGCATGCAGGAGTACTGTCTGGAGCATGCAGGAATACTGTCTGGAGCATGCAGGAGTACTGTCTGGAGCATGCAGGAGTACTGTCTGGAGCATGCAGGAGTACTGTCTGGAGCATGCAGGAGTACTGTCTGGAGCATGCAGGAGTACTGTCTGGAGCATGCAGGAGTACTGTCTGGAGCATGCAGGAATACTGGAGAAACAGAGATAGAATCTCTCTGCCAGCGGTTTGGCATTGACCGTCCACATATGGTCAGGCAGGACAGGGACACTAATGGTAATGATGGAGACATTCCAGATGGACTTAAAGAGCTGGTGATGGCAGTCAGCGCCGTCCCCGTCTCTGCACCATGCAAGCCGAGATTATCTCAAATCAATCTGATTTGCACCTCAACCCGCGCCTCTCTGCACACCTCCACCATATCAGGGCTAGTCTTTTCTGAACCTTGTTGGCCCACCCCTGAACAAATTCAAGCCTGTCCCCTATGTGAGGTCAGGGATTGCTAAAGGACACAGATGTGTCACAGACACCAGGAGCAAAACAAGAAAAAAGGGAGAAGAAATGGCTGTGTTGGAGGTTTTGAAAAACTAAGGTAGGAACATCTTTTTCCTTTAAAAACTTGTTCTGTACTGTGAAGTTAATCTGCATATGCGCTTCATATTATGGTATAATACGTGTTCTGCTGTAGCTTACATTGATCCATTTTATTGGAAGTATATTCTGATATCAAATCAAATGATTGTGATATGTTTGTTCCACTGCTACATTGACGTCTTGAAAGTATATGAAATTCTAGTCTTGTGCGCCTCACAGCTGAGTATGTGGGCATATGCATATGGAGGGTGTTCTGCAGTGGCGCCTAACAAATGGTGCTTTACGTTGACGTCTTAAACTCAGACTTGTAAGCCTCACAGCTAAACTAGAGTATGTGGGCATAGTATATGTTATGTTTGAGACCGACGCGTGACGGTGGCTGTGAGAGAACGCCAGTGTCTCTCCTGTAACTAGAATGAGATTAACTTTCTATCATCTCTCTCCCTCTCTGCAACTCATCTCTCAATCGTTGCACTTCATAATTTATTTAGACTATGCTGTAGGCCACCAAAAATACTTACAAATATTGTTTTACAAAAGAGGGAGAGAGAGAGCGAGAGGCTTTCGTCAGGAGTGCATCGGCCATCACCAGTGACTGACCTGCGCATCATTGGGTGAGACAGTTAGGACTATAATTTCCTCCTCATATTATAGCCTACAATGGGACTCCACACACCTACACCTAGGATATTGATGGATTCAAGACAAGGTCATTTTTATTGATCTCGGACTGTGTCAAAGTGCCATTTCCATCATTTGTGTGGTATTAACAAAGATTCTACCAAAGTCTCCAGTCACGTAAAATGATGTAGAATTGCATGAAACGCGTTCATAACAAGGCCAACATTTGCCCGGACATTATGCTACTATAAATGTACCCCATGTGTGGAACTTGTGTACCTCTACTCTACTGCTCTACGCAAATGTGATATGAATGCAATGCTTTATTATAAAGGAGTTTTTCTTTTTAATGTTTTATTCCGGAACCTCAGAACTCCCAGGTCAACCCCCTCTCATGCTCACTATTTGTTCCGGCACTTCCTGATTTACAAATGAAGCATTGGGTAGCTGCCAAAATAAAGGAAACACCAACATAAAGTCTCTCAATAGGCCGTTGGGCAGCTTCAATGGGACTTGGCATAGATTCTACAAGTGTCTGGAACTCTATAGGAGGGATGCGACACGATTCTTCCACGAGAAATTCCATAATTTGGTGTTTTGTTGACGGTGGTGGAAAATGCTGTCTCAGGCGTGGCTCCAGAATCTCCCACAAGTGTTCAATTGGGTTGAGATATGGTGACTGAGACGGCCATGGCATATGGTTTACATCATTTTCATGCTCATCAAACAATTCAGTGACTACTCGTGCCCTGTGGATGGGGGCATTGTCATCCTATGGGGGCATAGCCGTGGTAGCCATAATAATGGCCTGCATGATGGGATGTAACTGCTTAATTAACTCAGGAACCACACCTGTGTGGAACCACCTGCCTTCAATAGAAGTGTTTCCATTATTTTGTCAGTTGTATAAACCTGTATAATAACCCTGTTGAAACCTCTAATTTGATATATCCCTTTAATTTAACAACCGTACTTTTGAAATATGATTAATTTCCTCATTAAACCAGTAGGATTCAGTACGGGTACTAACTGAGTTGAACCATCAGAGCAGTCATGGACCGTTAGTTTTCATGTTCTTTCTGCAGCTGTAATTCTAAACTGTGTTAGTGGGCTGTGGTGAGGGTCTGGGGGAGGAAAACGGACCACTTCGTGTTCTATATGTTCCTATAGCATGTATACCATTGGTTGAGAGGAGTGAAGGCTGATCCTATGGCTGGCTGCCTTCACATTTAACTCATGATCCATGGAGATGCAGCTCACCAGATGTGCTAGTCTTTACATAACAAGATAATCTATCTATCTATGATGTTTATGTCAGCCTACATGAGGCTGCCGATCTAGGGGATCTTGGGAATGGATAGAATCATGTATTCTTTGTGAAGATAGAATGTGAAGAATACTAATGAATGCTGACGTTCCTAATGAGCAAAAATACATAAACCACAAACGCTGGACGTAATTAGAAACAAATTTGCTTTCATTAAAATTAAAACTAATTTGCGTCATACTCAAGCTTGATATATCATAGTAACATATAAACTGAGTGTACAAAACCTGAGGAACACCTTCATAATATGGACTTGCACCCTTCTTGCCCTCAGAACGGCCTCGATTCGTCAGGTCATGGACTCTACAAGGTGTAGAAAGCATTTCCACAGGGATGCTGGTCCATGTGGACTCTACAAGGTGTCTAAAGCATTTCCACAGGGATGCTGGTCCATGTGGACTCTACAAGGTGTCTAAAGCATTTCCACAGGGATGCTGGTCCATGTGGACTCTACAAGGTGTCGAAAGCATTTCCACAGGGATGCTGGTCCATGTGGACTCTACAAGGTGTCGAAAGCATTTCCACAGGGATGCTCTTCCATGTGGACTCTACAAGGTGTAGAAAGCATTTCCACAGGGATGCTGGTCCATGTGGACTCCAATGCTTCCCTCAGTTGTGTTAAGTTGGCTGGATATCCTTTAGGTGGTGGACCATTCTTGATACACACAGGAAACTGTAGAGCTTGAAAAACCCAGCAGCGTTGCAGTTCTTGATACACTCAAACTGGTGCGCCTGGCACCTACTACCAGACCCTGTTCAAAGGCACTTCAATATTTTGTCTTTTGTCACCCTCAATTGGCACGCAAACACAATCCATGTCTCAATTGTCTCAAAGGCTTAAAAATCCCTCTTTAACCTGTTTCCTCCCCTAACCATCGGTTAGAGCCTGTCAGTAAGCATTTCACTGTAAGGTCTACACCTGTTGTATTCGGCGCACGTGACAAATACATGTTGATTTGATCTACGCTGATTGAAGTGGATTTAAGTGACATCAATAAGGGATCTTGGCTTTCGCCTGGATTCACCTGGTCAGTCTGTGTTAGCAAGTGTTCCTAATGTTTTGTACACAGCGTTTATAGTGCCTTCAGAAAGTATTCACACCCCTTGGTGTATTTTCCAGCAGTGGCTACATCAGGATCAAAAAGAAACGCAGTGGAGGCAAAATCTGCTTCAGTCTGCTTTCCTTCCAGACACTGGGAGATGGATTCCTAAAACACAAGGCCAAATCTACACTGGAGTTGCTCATCAAGAAGATAGTGAATGTTCCTGAGTGGCCGAGTTACAGTTTTGACTTAAATCTACTAGAAAAAAATCTATGTCAAGGCCTGAAAATGATTACAAAGATCCACAACCAATTTGACAAAGCTTGAAGAATTCTGAAGAAAAAAAAAGGCAAATGTTGCACTATCGAGGTGTGGAAAGCTCTTAAAGACTTACCCAGAAAGACTCACAGCTGTAATCGCTGCAAAAGGTGCTTCTACAGAGTATTGAATCGGGGGTGTGAAAACTTATGTACAATAGATATTTCATTATCAATACATTCCTAAAAATATGTTTCACTTAGTCTTTATGGGGTATTATTGTGTGTAGATAGGTCAGAAAAAAAAACATATTTAATCCATTTTGAATTCAGGCTGTATCACAACAAAATATGGAGTAAGTCAAGGGGTATGAATATTTTTTGAAGGCCCTGTATGTGTAACAGATTTCACTGGCTCTGCAGTGACTACAGCTACAGATTCCCAATGATTTCATGACATCAAAATCACCCCCTTTTCCCCTATTACACATTTATTAACACAAGTTAAGACTGCTAACGTAGAGGTGGCACGGCACAAAGAAACTAGGAATATCCTCATATCCTCAAGCATGAGAGAGAGAGGAGCTGATATATGATGCCGACTGGCCATTGTGCTGACAAAATACTTCTCAATTACGGCCATGTGAAATTGGATTTCCTGGGCACATTAGGGGATTGAGAACTGTTGAGAGGTTTCACGCTCCTTCCCCAGGTCCCATCCTTCTTGATGCGCTGCCTCAGTCACGAGACTGAGACCTAGTGTGAGTCCCAAGTGGCACCCTATTGGGGTGCGCTAGGGAATAGGGTGCCAGTTGAGACGCAACCCTACTAGACTGTCTGCTCCTGGTTGATCCTTTACAGCCCTGCTCCTACTAGACTGGCTGCTCCTGGTTGATCCTTTACAGCCATGCTCCTACTAGACTGGCTGGTCCTGGTGGATCCTTTACAGCCCTGCTCCTACTAGACTGGCTGCTCCTGGTTGACCCTTTACAGCCCTGCTCCTACTAGACTGGCTGCTCCTGGTGGATCCTTTACAGCCCTGCTCCTACTAGACTGGCTGCTCCTGGTTGATCCTTTACAGCCATGTTCCTACTAGACTGGCTGCTCCTGGTTGATCTTTTACAGCCCTGCTCCTACTAAACTGGCTGCTCCTGGTTGATCCTTTACAGCCCTGCTCCTACTAGACTGGCTGCTCCTGGTTGATCCTTTACAGCCCTGCTCCTACTAGACTGGCTGGTCCTGGTTGATCCTTTACAGCCCTGCTCCTACTAGACTGGCTGCTCCTGGTTGATCCTTTACAGCCATGTTCCTACTAGACTGGCTGCTCCTGGTGGATCCTTTACAGCCCTGCTCCTACTAGACTGGCTGCTCCTGGTGGATCCTTTACAGCCCTGCTCCTACTAGACTGGCTGCTCCTGGTTGATCCTTTACAGCCCTGCTCCTACTAGACTGGCTGCTCCTGGTTGATCCTTTACAGCCCTGCTCCTACTAGACTGGCTGCTCCTGGTTGATCCTTTACAGCCCTGCTCCTACTAGACTGGCTGCTCCTGGTTGATCCTTTACAGCCCTGCTCCTACTAGACTGGCTGCTCCTGGTTGATCCTTTACAGCCCTGCTCCTACTAGACTGGCTGCTCCTGGTTGATCCTTTACAGCCCTGCTCCTACTAGACTGGCTGCTCCTGGTTGATCCTTTACAGCCCTGCTCCTACTAGACTGGCTGCTCCTGGTTGATCCTTTACAGCCCTGCTCCTACTAGACTGGCTGCTCCTGGTTGATCTTTTACAGCCCTGCTCCTACTAAACTGGCTGCTCCTGGTTGATCCTTTACAGCCCTGCTCCTACTAGACTGGCTGCTCCTGGTGGATCCTTTACAGCCCTGCTCCTACTAGACTGGCTGCTCCTGGTTGATCCTTTACAGCCCTGCTCCTACTAGACTGGCTGGTCCTGGTGGATCCTTTACAGCCCTGCTCCTACTAGACTGGCTGGTCCTGGTGGATCCTTTACAGCCCTGCTCCTACTAGACTGGCTGCTCCTGGTTGATCCTTTACAGCCCTGCTCCTACTAGACTGGCTGCTCCTGGTTGATCCTTTACAGCCCTGCTCTTACTAGACTGGCTGCTCCTGGTTGATCCTTTACAGCCATGTTCCTACTAGACTGGCTGCTCCTGGTTGATCTTTTACAGCCCTGCTCCTACTAAACTGGCTGCTCCTGGTTGATCCTTTACAGCCCTGCTCCTACTAGACTGGCTGCTCCTGGTTGATCCTTTACAGCCCTGCTCCTACTAGACTGGCTGGTCCTGGTTGATCCTTTACAGCCCTGCTCCTACTAGACTGGCTGCTCCTGGTTGATCCTTTACAGCCATGTTCCTACTAGACTGGCTGCTCCTGGTTGATCTTTTACAGCCCTGCTCCTACTAAACTGGCTGCTCCTGGTTGATCCTTTACAGCCCTGCTCCTACTAGACTGGCTGCTCCTGGTTGATCCTTTACAGCCCTGCTCCTACTAGACTGGCTGCTCCTGGTTGATCCTTTACAGCCCTGCTCCTACTAGACTGGCTGGTCCTGGTTGATCCTTTACAGCCCTGCTCCTACTAGACTGGCTGGTCCTGGTTGATCCTTTACAGCCCTGCTCCTACTAGACTGGCTGGTCCTGGTTGATCCTTTACAGCCCTGCTCCTACTAGACTGGCTGCTCCTGGTAGATCCTTTACAGCCCTGCTCCTACTAGACTGGCTGCTCCTGGTTGATCCTTTACAGCCCTGCTCCTACTAGACTGGCTGCTCCTGGTTGATCCTTTACAGCCCTGCTCCTACTAGACTGGCTGGTCCTGGTTGATCCTTTACAGCCCTGCTCCTACTAGACTGGCTGGTCCTGGTTGATCCTTTACAGCCCTGCTCCTACTAGACTGGCTGCTCCTGGTTGATCCTTTACAGCCCTGCTCCTACTAGACTGGCTGCTCCTGGTTGATCCTTTACAGCCCTGCTCCTACTAGACTGGCTGCTCCTGGTTGATCCTTTACAGCCCTGCTCCTACTAGACTGGCTGCTCCTGGTTGATCCTTTACAGCCCTGCTCCTACTAGACTGGCTGCTCCTGGTGGATCCTTTACAGCCCTGCTCCTACTAGACTGGCTGCTCCTGGTGGATCCTTTACAGCCCTGCTCCTACTAGACTGGCTGCTCCTGGTTGATCCTTTACAGCCCTGCTCCTACTAGACTGGCTGCTCCTGGTTGATCCTTTACAGCCCTGCTCCTACTAGACTGGCTGGTCCTGGTGGATCCTTTACAGCCCTGCTCCTACTAGACTGGCTGCTCCTGGTGGATCCTTTACAGCCCTGCTCCTACTAGACTGGCTGGTCCTGGTTGATCCTTTACGGCCCTGCTCCTACTAGACTGGCTGGTCCTGGTTGATCCTTTACAGCCCTGCTCCTACTAGACTGGCTGCTCCTGGTGGATCCTTTACAGCCCTGCTCCTACTAGACTGGCTGCTCCTGGTTGATCCTTTACAGCCCTGCTCCTGCTAGACTGGCTGCTCCTGGTTGATCCTTTACAGCCCTGCTCCTACTAGACTGGCTGCTCCTGGTTGATCCTTTACAGCCCTGCTCCTACTAGACTGGCTGCTCCTGGTGGATCCTTTACAGCCCTGCTCCTACTAGACTGGCTGCTCCTGGTGGATCCTTTACAGCCCTGCTCCTACTAGACTGGCTGCTCCTGGTTGATCCTTTACAGCCCTGCTCCTACTAGACTGGTGATGGTGTTGGAGGTGTTCTGAGATCAATAAGTCAGGCTGGACAGATGTGTTTTCTCTGGTAATACAGATGATTACAGTGGTAGGTCCATTCTGAACATGCATCCCAAAATGGAACCCCATTCTCCATATAGGGCTCTAGTCAAAAGTAGTGCACTATATAGGGAATAGGGTGACATTTGGGCTCAGGCTTTCCTTTACCTGGTCACCTTCTAACAGGGATTCGGTCCTTTCCGTCCCCGCTACCGATCAATATTGTGTAGTCAGTCAGTCAGCGCTGTGTATCTGTGTATTGTCATTGTGATTAATGTGTAGAGTCAGTCAGTCAGCGCTGTGTATCTGTGTATTGTCACTGTGAATAATATTGTGTAGAGGTCAGTCAGTCAGCGCTGTGTATCTGTGTATTGTCACTATGAATAATATTGTGTAGTGTCAGTCAGTCAGCGCTGTGTATCTGTGTATTGTCACTATGAATAATATTGTGTAGTGTCAGTCAGTCAGCGCTGTGTATCTGTGTATTGTCACTGTGAATAATGTGTAGAGTCAGTCAGTCAGTGCTGTGTATCTGTTTATTGTCATTGTGATTAATATTGTGTAGAGTCAGTCAGTCAGCGCTGTGTATCTGTGTATTGTCATTGTGATTAATATTGTGTAGAGTCAGTCAGTCAGCGCTGTGTATCTGTGTATTGTCACTGTGAATAATATTGTGTAGAGTCAGTCAGTCAGCGCTGTGTATCTGTGTATTGTCACTGTGAATAATATTTGTAGAGTCAATGAAGATGTCCAGGTCCTAAGGTGGATGCGTGTCGGGGGCTTGAAGTGTTTTCCTTACTGTGAACGACGTCTGTGCTTGCGGACTTCATATGTGATGCTTCCATCACTGAAAAACAGTACACATTTACCATGCAGTAACTGCAAATGTATTGCATGACGACTGTCTCTTTGGGATGGCCATAAACGGTGGGGAGGGAGTGAACAATTCCAGAGACAAAGGATATGCCCCGGTGATCAAATCTGCTTGTGATTCAATCTTCACTATGGGGACGTGAATGAACCACAGTATCTTCTTTTAAGAATGGGTAGCCTAGTGGTTAGAGCGTTGGGCTAGTAACCAGAAGGTTGCAACTTCAAATCCCAAAGCTGACAAGGTACAAATCTGTCGTTCTGCCCCTGAACAGGCAGTTAACCCAAATGTTCCGAGGCCGTCATTGAAAATAAGAATTTGTTCTTAACTGACTTGCCAAGTTAAATAAAGGTAATATAAAAAATATAAATCTGCAGTAACCCGTGGTATTGACACTGTCCTTGTCAGTGTGGAACAGGGATAGTGCAGCAGATGACCTCATGAGTAAAAGAGTGTGACCATAGAAACATAAATTCTAGAATGGACTACTCCATTCAAGTCAATGTTGTGTCATTCTATTTTCATTGAATAGTGAGGATGGAAGCCCTGCCGTGGGGAACCATGAGAGACATCAATGCCTAGCATCTCTCATTGGCTCCTCATCCTGATTGGCCGGTTCGTTGGAATGTTCATAACAGCTTATTGACGAAGGGAGGGGC
Organism: Oncorhynchus masou masou; assembly: GCF_036934945.1. Classification (NCBI taxonomy): domain Eukaryota; kingdom Metazoa; phylum Chordata; class Actinopteri; order Salmoniformes; family Salmonidae; genus Oncorhynchus; species Oncorhynchus masou. The sequence continues at coordinate 10,669,883 of NC_088233.1, read as the reverse complement.
CGGAACATTGGAAGCGGAACATTCCATTTGGAACTGTGGATCAACACAGGCCAGGGCTACCTTAAACTACACCCCATGGGATAGTGATGCGTGACCCTGGCCAGTGTACGTGTGTGAATGTGTGGGGGGGGGGGGGGGGGGGGGGGGGGGGTGTCACACGACCTCAGCCACTCTTTAGCAGTACAAAGACACACAGACGTAAACGACTCAAATGGCACATGCAGTATTCATCTCACTGTCTCTCTGCTACCATGTCTGTCTTCTCCTCTTCTTTCTCCTTCTGTTATTTTCACCTCACAGATGACATTTTACTCTGAGTGTTATTCTCCAGTCTTCTGCATGGCTTACAAATCTGAATGACTTATGTTTATTTTCAATGAAACTTGAAAAATTGAATGAAACCATATACAGTTGAATTTGGAAGTTTAAATACACTTAGGTTGGAGTCTTTAAAACCCGTTTTTCAAACACTCCACCAGTTAGCCAGAGGGGTCAAAGTACACGGTGAGGGACTTGTCAACGTTCCTGAATGAGACTAAAGGGAAAAAGGTGAATCTTGAAGATTTTTTTTGCTATCTGGGAAAGTTTGTAAAATCAGTACAACACACTATGAAACATGTGGGGCATGGTGTCCTCTCAACCAGGAATTGTTTTATGTTGAGGAAGTGGGTCACAACCGTGCATAAGGGTCGACCTTCAGACACTTTTTAGATGAATCATTTTCTTTCTGGCCCTGGGGCTTTTTGAGCTTTGCTATTGGTCTCTTTCTTTGCTGACTTTTCTCCCACTTCTTATGGAGACTCTTCGGGTAGCTCCCCTAATATAAATGGCGCCAAAGATGTGTGAGAGGATAATCCATTGGGTGGGTATGTAATACAAAGAAAGTACAGGCGTTTCGGAAGTCGGAAGTTTACATACACTTAGGTTGGAGTCATTAAAACTTGTTTTTCAACCACTCCACATATTTCTTGTTAACAAACTATAGTTTGGGCAAGTCGGTGAGGACATCTACTTTGTACATGACAGATTATTTCACTTATAATGCAATGTATCACAATTCCTGTGGGTCAGAAGTTTACATACACTAAGTTGACTGTGCCTAAACAGCTTGGAAAGTCCAGAAAATGATGTCATGGCTTTAGAAGCTTCCGATAGGCTAATTGGCATAATTTGAGTCAATTGGAGTCAAGGCCTACCTTAATTTGAGTCAAGGCCTACCTTCAAACCCAGTGCCTCTTTGCTTGACATCATGGGAAAATCAAAAGAAAAAAAAATTGTCATCAGAAAGAGTTTCAGGCTGGTTTTTGGAAAAATGAGAAAGAAATTGTAGTTTTTCTAGGTGGCTCCCATTTTGGCTGTAGTGTTTCCAAGCGCGTGAATGAGAGCGCGTTCTTTGGTATTTTTCTCTGGTAAAGACAATAATGATTCTCCGTCTTAAATTTTATCGTTTATTTGTGTATTAGGGTACCTAAGGTTTGATTATAAACGTTGACTGACTTGTTTGGATAAGTTTATTGGTAATGTTTGGAATTAATTTTGTATGCAATTTGAAGGAGGGAAAATGGGTGGATTATTGACTGAAGTGTGCCAGCTAAACTGAGTTTTTATGGATATAAAAGGAGTTTATCGAACAAAAAGACCATTTGTAATGTAACAGACCTTTTGGAGTGCCAACAGAAGAAGATCTTCAAAGGTAAGGCATATATTATATAGCTGTTTCTGACTTTCGTGTCGCAACTCCCTGGTTGAAAATTATTTGTTATGCATTTGTGTGCTGGGCGCTGTCCTCAGATAATCGCATGGTTTGCTTTCGCTGTGAAGCCTTTTTGAAATCTGACATGGCGGCTGGATTAACAACAAGTTAAGCTTTATTTTGATCTATTGCATTTGTGATTTCATGAAAGTTATTTTTTATAGTAATTTAAGTTGAATTTGGCGCTCTGCAATTTCACCAGATGTTGTCGCTAGCGTCCCACTGATCCGCAAGAAGTTTTAAGAGGCGTCACGTTTAAGAGGGGTTTTGTTTTAGATGCATTTCATGATTTTATGGGTTGGGGTTAGAGGGTTTCATGGTTTTATGGGTTAGAGGGTTTCATGGTTTTATGGGTTAGAGGGCTTTATGAGTTAGGTTTAGAGGGTTTTATGGGTTAGGGTTAGAGGGTTTTATGGGTTAGGGTTAGAGGGTTTTATGGGTTAGGGTTCAGGGTTTAATGGTTTTATGGGTTAGAGGGCTTTATGAGTTAGGGTTAGAGGGTTTTATGAGTTAGGGTTAGAGGGTTTCATGGTTTTATGAGTTAGGGTTAGAGGGTTTCATGGTTTTATGAGTTAGGGTTAGAGGGTTTCATGGTTTTATGGGTTAGAGGGCTTTATGAGTTAGGTTTAGAGGGTTTTATGGGTTAGGGTTAGAGGGTTTTATGGGTTAGGGTTAGAGGGTTTTATGGGTTAGGGTTACAGGGTTTAATGGTTTTATGGGTTAGAGGGCTTTATGAGTTAGGGTTAGAGGGTTTTATGAGTTAGGGTTAGAGGGTTTCATGGTTTTATGAGTTAGGGTTAGAGGGTTTCATGGTTTTATGAGTTAGGGTTAGAGGGTTTCATGGTTTTATGGGTTAGAGGGCTTTATGAGTTAGGTTTAGAGGGTTTTATGGGTTAGGGTTAGAGGGTTTTATGGGTTAGGGTTAGAGGGTTTTATGGTTTTATGGGTTAGAGGGCTTTATGAGTTAGGTTTAGAGGGTTTTATGGGTTAGGGTTAGAGGGTTTTATGGGTTAGGGTTAGAGGGTTTTATGGGTTAGGGTTACAGGGTTTAATGGTTTTATGGGTTAGAGGGCTTTATGAGTTAGGGTTAGAGGGTTTTATGAGTTAGGGTTAGAGGGTTTCATGGTTTTATGAGTTAGGGTTAGAGGGTTTCATGGTTTTATGGGTTAGAGGGCTTTATGAGTTAGGTTTAGAGGGTTTTATGGGTTAGGGTTAGAGGGTTTTATGGGTTAGGGTTAGAGGGTTTTATGGGTTAGGGTTACAGGGTTTAATGGTTTTATGGGTTAGAGGGCTTTATGAGTTAGGGTTAGAGGGTTTCATGGTTTTATGAGTTAGGGTTAGAGGGTTTCATGGTTTTATGAGTTAGGGTTAGAGGGTTTCATGGTTTTATGAGTTAGGGTTAGAGGGTTTCATGGGTTAGGGTTAGAGGGTTTTATGGATTAGGGTTAGAGGGTTTCATGGGTTAGGGTTAGAGGGTTTTATGGATTAGGGTTAGAGGGTTTCATGGTTTTATGAGTTAGGGTTAGAGGGTTTTATCGGTTAGAGGGTTTTATCGGTTAGAGGGTTTTATCGGTTAGAGGGTTTTATCGGTTAGAGGGTTTTACCGGTTAGAGGGTTTTACCGGTTAGAGGGTTTCATGGGTTAGGGTTAGGGGGTTTCATGGGTTAGGGTTAGGGGGTTTCATAGGTTAGGGTTAGGGAGTTTCATGGGTTAGGGTTAGGGGGTTTCATGGGTTAGGGTTAGAGGGTTTCCTGTTTTATGGGTTAGAGGGTTTTACCGGTTAGAGGGTTTCATGGGTTAGGGTTAGGGGGTTTCATGTTTTATGGGTTAGAGGGTTTTATGGGTTAGGGTTATATGGGTTAGAGGGTTTCATGTTTTATGGGTTAGAGGTTGGGGTGGGTTAGGGTTATATGGGTTTTATGGGTCAGGGCTAGAGGGTTTTATGGGTCAGGGCTTGAGGGTTTTATGGGTCAGGGCTAGAGGGTTTTATGGGTCAGGGCTAGAGGGTTTTATGGGTTAGGGTTAGAGGGCTTTATGGGTTAGGGTTAGAGGGTTCATGGCTGGTCAATTAGGTATTTAAAGCCTTTTAACCAGCATGTTACAAGGCACAAAGGGCATTGTCATGGCTGAAATAGAGGTAGACATTTGACTGCAAATATACTTTAAATCAAAAATGTAATTTGGTTGTATACCCACATGCTTGAGTACTGTACAATAACTTTTAAAAACACACTTTGTGGCTATATTGCAAAACATACACTATAGGTCTCATACTCGTAATAATGTATTAGTTGGTTTATGGAGTGAATTCCATTTTAATCCATTGCATTATCTTTAATATTGTAAAAGTACAAAATATAAAGTGGATGGTGCAATACTGCAGATGGCACAACTCTCTCTCCCTTAAAACTATCCTATTAAAAAACCTTTGAGGCATGACTTTTCATACCCATTAATTAAGGTACATTATCTGATAACCTGCCATGGAATACCATGGCTTGGATTCTAATGACGAGCCTCTCAAAATAGAGATACGACTATGCCTATAATATTCCATTTTAACACAACACTCAGAGATCCGGTTTGATTATCCACTCCTGTCTGTAGTAGGTCTGGAGGTTGAGAGCCACTCAGACTGGGAAGTAGGAGAGAAGTATGTCACTATGTGACGTGATGATCAGGAAACTGTAGCTGTTAGCTTCAATTGAGAAAAATAACTGGGAAAATAAAAAACAGTAGCAGAGTCCATCCACCAAATGAATGGCTTTGCGTGCCTTTGATATTTTATGCAGAAATTGTGCACCAATATTGAATTTTACATGCTTGTATTGTTAAATGAGGTGCCTTTTAATATAGACTACATGGATAATTCAATATGAATGGCTTACATTTAAGTTCTGTCATTTTAAGATGGTGAAACTATTCCTTTTGAAAAAAAAACTCAAAAAGAAACATTTAACATCTAATAGTCAAACATAGTGTAAAAGCAGGTGAGTTGGTCCGACTGTTTTTGGCCATTTTATGGTGTTTTATAAACGGAGTGGGTCGGGCATAACACCAGACCTCGACCAAGGTGCAAACCCAACGCCTACCAACCCAGGCCTGGACCAAGGTGCCAACCCAACGCCTACCAACCCAGACCTCGACCAAGGTGCAAACCCAACGCTTACCAACCCAGACCTCGACCAAGGTGCAAACCCAACGCCTACCAACCCAGACCTCGACCAAGGTGCAAACCCAACGCCTACACACATACCAACACAGACCTCGACCAAGGTGCAAACCCAACGCCTACACACCTACCAACCCAGACCCCGAACAAGGTACAAACCCAACACCTACACACATACCAACCCAGACCACGATCAAGGTGCAAACCCAACGCCTACAGTGGTTGCCCCACTAAAAGTTTTACGATTCCGCTGCGGGACTTAGAGGTCATTTGTGGTTTATTACGGTACCCTGCGTCACTACTTCAATGCTCCAGACCAGCACAAGGTGGTGTTAGAGAACTCATCATGCTTTTGAGTCCCAAGGCGCTACTGGGTCTCTAACTGACAATGAATGAGCGACATAAACCCTAATAGAAACTGATAATTGTGCACGACTTCAGTATTACTTACTAAAACTGTTGTTACACTGAGGTTTCTATTCTAAGAGAAACTTAGACTACAATTAGGGTGTGGAAATGTTTGGATTATTTTGCTATTACTGTAGTACTGTAGCCTACTCCAGACCTGTCAGGTTGTACAACGCCTGAGTGGAACAGCGGTCTAAGACACTATATCACAGTGCAAGCTGTGTTGCTTCAGATGCTGGTTCAATACCTGTGCCGGCCTTGACTGGGAGACCCATGAGATGTCTGTAGGTTTTTGGTTTCTCTCCCTCTAAAAACATAAATAAATAACAAACTGGCTTTATTTACAAATGTTCAGAATGGCCTTTTTTACTTGCTCATTTTACATTATTTGAAAACAAAATCATCTCCAAAATAGCGATTATTATTAATTTAGAATGATATTAAAGCCCCTTGGATATTCTCACAGATATCATTAACCCTGTTATTAGCAGGACAATATATATTGGTCAAGTCTGCCGAGTGGCGCACAATGGGATTGCCTTGCAGTTCTCCAGCTGTATCCACTGAAATAGCGGTTGGCACCCTTGGCTTCACCACTCTGTGTTTCCAAACCAAAGAAGGAGCTGGGAGCATCTATCTCCTTGAGCACGGAGAACCTAGTTCTTAAAAGTGCTCCCTTTACTTTAACCAGGAAAAAACTACCCAGGTCCCTAAGTAATTCAGCTAAATTAGCCTGGTGGCCTACATTGCCTTGCCCACCAGCTTTACCTCCACTTTACTGATCCTACGCTAGAGTTCCCCCAATACTCTCCTAGCCTCTGAGGATGAGAGAGCTGTATACTGCTGACAGAAAAGCAGAATTTGGACTTTTCTCACATCCCACCATTGACTCAGAGACTCAAACTCCTCTCTTTGCTGCCCCCACCTTTCCCAAAACATCTGGAAATCTCAGCAAAGAATTACATCTTGTAAGAGCTTTACATGAAACTTCTAATAGGATGCATGCCGAAGCTCTGGTGAAATAGACAGCCGAGCCATGGTTATGTGGTGATCTGAAAAACCTACCGGGAGAATGGTTGCGCCCAACAGCCTATTGCTCTGATTCCTGGACATGTAAAACAGACCGAGTCGGGCTGCACTCACCCTAGCCCCCAAAGACCTTCCCCCATGTACACTGTCTTGTGTTGGGATGTTTAGTTTTCCAAACATCCACGAAGTCAAACTGATTAATGATGTCCCTTAACACCCCCACTGAGCCTGAATAAGGCTCCTCCCCATTTCTGTCTTTCGTAAAATCCAATTTCCAGTCCTCGCCGACCACCAATGTCTCCTCGGGCGCTACCTGTGAGAATTCCTGTCTAAGTCACCCAAACAGAAACCCCTCTCTCTCTCTCTGTGTTAGGCGCATACACACTTATAAAGGAGAAACCCCTTTGATAAATTCAGTTTTTACAACAAGCAGTCTACCCCTACACACCTCCTTTGAGGATGCCATTTTTACGGCCAGATGGACAGCAACAAGCCACCCTTGCATCAACATTTGTTCCCTGGATCAGCTTGTTCCTTTCCACCAGAGCCCCCAATCCACATCATTCACTACATAACTACAGTCGAAGTTGGAAGTTTACATACACCTTCGCCAAATACATTTCAACTCAGTTCTTCACAATTCCTGACATATAATCCTAGTACAAAATCCCCGTCTTAGGTCAGTTAGGATCACCACTTTATTTTAAGAATGTGAAATGTCAGAATAATAGTAGAGAGAATAATTTATTTAAGTTTTATTTATTTCATCACATTCCCAGTGGGTCAAAAGTTTACATACACTCAATTAGTATTTGGTAGCATTGCCTGTAAATTGTTTAACTTGGGTCAAACGTTTCGGGTAGCCTTCCACAAGCTTCCCACAATAATTTGGGTGAATTTTGGCCCATTCCTCCTGACAGAGCTGGTGCAACTGAGTCAGGTTTGTGGGCCTCCTTGCTGGCACACACTTTTGCAGTTCCGCCGATACATTTTCTATAGGATTGAGGTCAGGGCTTTGTGATGACCACTCCAATACCATCACTTTGTTGTCTTTAAGCCATTTTGCGACAACTTTGAAAGTATGCTAAGGGTCATTAACCATTTGGAAGACCAATTTGCAACCAAGCTTTGACTTCCTGACTGATGTCTTGAGATGTTGCTTCAATATATCAATATATTTTTCCTACCTTATGATGTCATCTATTTTGCGAAGTGCACCAGTCCCTCCTGCAGCAAAGCACCCCCACAACATGATGCTTCCACCCCATGCTTCACGATTGGGATGGTGTTCTTCGGCTTGCAAACCTCCCCCGTTTTACTTCAAACATAACGATGGTCATTATGGCCAAACAGTTCTATTTTTGTTTCATCAGACCAGAGGACATTTCTCCAAAAAGTACGATCTTTGTCCCCCATGTGCAGTTTCAAACCGTAGTCTGGCTTTTTTATGGCAGTTTTGGAGCAGTGGCTTCTTCCTTGCTGAGCGGCCTTTCAGGTTATGTCGATATAGGACACGTTTTACTGTGGATATAGATACTTTTGTACCGGTTTCCTCCAGCATCTTCACATGGTCCTTTGCTGTTGTTCTGTGATTGATCTGCACTTTTCGCACCAAAGTACCTTCATCTCTAGGAGACAGAACGCGTCTCCTTCCTGACCGGTATGACGGCTGTGTGGTCCCATGGCATTTATACTTGCATACTATTGTTTGTACAGCTGAACATGGTACCTTCAGGGATTTGGAAATTGCTCCCAAGGATGAACCAGACTTGTGGACTCCTACAATTTTTTTCTGAGGTCTTGGCTGATTTCTCTTGATTTTCCCATGATGTCAAGCAAAGAGGCACTGAGTTTGAAGGTAGGCCTTGAAATACATCCACAGGTACACCTTCAATTGATGCCAATTAGCCTATCAGAAGCTTCTAAAGCCATGACATCATTTTCTGGACTTTCCAAGATGTTTAGTCACAGTCACCTTAGTGTATGTAAACTTCTGACCCACTGGAATTGTGATACATTGAATTATAAGTGAATTAATCTGTCTGTATACAATTGTTGGAAAAAATTACTTGTGTCATGTACAAAGTAGATGTCCTAACCGACTTGCCCAAACTATAGTTTGTTATTAAAACAAGTTTTAATGACTCCAACCTAAGTGTATGTAAACGTCCGGCTTCTACTTTAGGTGTCTCCTTCAGAAACACCTGTACTTTCTTTGTATTACCGACCCACCCAATAGATTAACCTATTTATATTAAGCGAGCCTACCCGAAGAGTCTACATAAGTCTACATAAGAAGTGGGAGAAAAGTCAGCAAAGAAAGAGACCAATAGCAAAGCTCAAAAAGCCCTAGGGCCAGAAAGAAAATGATTCATCTAAAAAGTGTCTGAAGGTCGACCCTTACGCACGGTTGTGACCCACTTCCTCAACAATAAACAATTCCTTGTTGAGAGGACACCATGCCCCACATGTTTCATAGTGTGTTGTACTTTTACAAACTTTCCCAGATAGAAAAAAAATCTTAAAGATTCAACTTTTTCCCTTTATTCTCATTCAGAAACCTTGACAAGTCCCTCCCTGTGTACTTTGACCCCTCTGGCTAACTGGCTGTCAGCTCTGGATCTATTGAGGAGGAGTCTGAAAAGAAAGCCTCCTCATCGTCCTCAGACTTACCTTCCTCCTCCTCCTCATCTCCCATCCTGACCACCTGCCCTTTCTCTCTTGTCGGGGCCTCCCCCAGCAGCAGGCAAAGGTTCCTTGGTGCCTCCACTCCCACCTCCTTTCTTCTCCCCCTTTTTCCTCATCCGCTTGACACCCTCCTCCACCCCCACTAGTCGCTTACCCTGCCCCACTATACTCTCCTCATCTACTATCACAACATGACTAGACCCAGTCTCATCTACACCACCATCCATAACATGACTCGACCCAGTCTCAACATGACTAGACCCAGTCTCATCTACACCACCATCCATAACATGACTAGACCCAGTCTCATCTACACCACCATCCATAACATGACTAGACCCAGTCTCATCAACATGACCAGACCCAGTCTCAACATGACTAGACCCAGTCTCAACATGACTAGACCCAGTCTCAACATGACTAGACCCAGTCTCATCTACACCACCATCCATAACATGACTAGACCCAGTCTCATCTACAACACCATCCATAACATGACTAGACCCAGTCTCATCTACACCACCATCCATAACATGACTAGACCCAGTCTCATCAACATGACTAGACCCAGTCTCAGCTACACCACCATCCATAACATGACTAGACCCAGTCTCATCAACATGACTAGACCCAGTCTCATCAACATGACTAGACCCAGTCTCATCAACATGACTAGACCCAGTCTCATCTACACCACCATCCATAACATGACTAGACCCAGTCTCATCTACAACACCATCCATAACATGACTAGACCCAGTCTCATCTACAACACCATCCATAACATGACTAGACCCAGTCTCATCTACACCACCATCCATAACATGACTAGACCCAGTCTCATCTACACCACCATCCATAACATGACTAGACCCAGTCTCAACATGACTAGACCCAGTCTCAACATGACTAGACCCAGTCTCAACATGACTAGACCCAGTCTCATCTACACCACCATCCATAACATGACTAGACCCAGTCTCATCTACACCACCATCCATAACATGACTAGACCCAGTCTCATCTACACCACCATCCATAACATGACTAGACCCAGTCTCATCAACATGACTAGACCCAGTCTCAGCTACACCACCATCCATAACATGACTAGACCCAGTCTCATCAACATGACTAGACCCAGTCTCAGCTACACCACCATCCATAACATGACTAGACCCAGTCTCATCAACATGACTAGACCCAGTCTCAGCTACACCACCATCCATAACATGACTAGACCCAGTCTCATCAACATGACTAGACCCAGTCTCATCAACATGACTAGACCCAGTCTCATCAACATGACTAGACCCAGTCTCATCTACACCACCATCCATAACATGACTAGACCCAGTCTCATCTACAACACCATCCATAACATGACTAGACCCAGTCTCATCTACAACACCATCCATAACATGACTAGACCCAGTCTCATCTACAACACCATCCATAACATGACTAGACCCAGTCTCATCAACATGACTAGACCCAGTCTCAACATGACTAGACCCAGTCTCATCTACACCACCATCCATAACATGACTAGACCCAGTCTCATCTACACCACCATCCATAACATGACTAGACCCAGTCTCATCTACACCACCATCCATAACATGACTAGACCCAGTCTCATCAACATGACTAGACCCAGTCTCAGCTACACCACCATCCATAACATGACTAGACCCAGTCTCATCAACATGACTAGACCCAGTCTCATCAACATGACTAGACCCAGTCTCATCAACATGACTAGACCCAGTCTCATCTACACCACCATCCATAACATGACTAGACCCAGTCTCATCTACAACACCATCCATAACATGACTAGACCCAGTCTCATCTACACCACCATCCATAACATGACTAGACCCAGTCTCATCTACACCACCATCCATAACATGACTAGACCCAGCCTCAGCTACACCACCATCCATAACATGACTAGACCCAGTCTCATCTACACCACCATCCATAACATGACTAGACCCAGTCTCATCTACACCACCATCCATAACATGACTAGACCCAGTCTCAACATGACTAGACCCAGTCTCAACATGACTAGACCCAGTCTCAACATGACTAGACCCAGTCTCAACATGACTAGACCCAGTCTCAACAGGACTAGACCCAGTCTCAACATGACTAGACCCAGTCTCAACATGACTAGACCCAGTCTCAACATGACTAGACCCAGTCTCAACATGACTAGACCCAGTCTCAACATGACTAGACCCAGTCTCAACATGACTAGACCCAGTCTCAACATGACTAGACCCAGTCTCAACATGACTAGACCCAGTCTCAACATGACTAGACCCAGTCTTATCATGACTAGACCCAGTCTCATCATGACTAGACCCAGTCTCAACATGACTAGACCCAGCCTCAGCTACACCACCATGTATAGCATGACAAGACCCAGCCTCACCTACACCACCATCTATAACATGACTAGACCCAGCCTCACTTACACCACCATCTATAACATGACTAGACCCAGCCTCAGCTACACCACCATCTATAGCATTACTAGACCCAGTCTCATCTACACCACCATCTATAGCATGACTAGACCCAGTCTCATCTACACCACCATCTATAGCATGACTAGACCCAGTCTCGTCTACACCACCATCTATAGCATGACTAGACCCAGTCTCATCTACACCACCATCTATAGCATTACTAGACCCAGTCTCATTAACATGACTAGACCCAGTCTCATCTACACCACCATCTATAGCGTTACTAGACCCAGTCTCATCTACACCACCATCTATAGCATGACTAGGCCCAGTCTCTGCTGCCTGCACATTTCCCACATTCAAAGCACCACAGACTATCTGTGCTGGCAAACCCCGCGCTGAGCCCCTCCCCATGCCTCATTTTAAAATGCACATTTAACTGTTGCTTTTTGTTATTCAGAAACTTGAACACTTGCCTCCGGAACAATACAACATGCTTAACGGCATCTGCCTGAAAATCTGCCGACAGCACACGAAAACAGCTAGCAAACTTACCAAAATGACTCAGCTCTTTCCAGATTTGATCATCCGTAATTAACAAAGGCAGATTCACAACTACCACCCTAGTCGAAGGCGTCGAGCGAGAAATCAGCACCAACAGATCCCTTATAAATATTCACTAGCAATCACAGCTTTGTTCATTCTAGAAGCAGAATGTATAAATTCAGCTCCTACCTATTCGCCGACCGCCAGCAGAACCTCCTCCATCTAAACTCCATTCTCAGGAACACACCTGAATCCATGCTGTAACGACAGATTGTCCTTTCCCCCGAGGTGCGAAGCCATCAGCACCCCACACCATTCAAACCCAAGGAACCTCTGTCCTCTTCCTCCCTAACTTTGAGCAAAAACAGTGGGTACCACTAAACAAAAAGTGCATCTAACCCTCCGCCATAGAAAATAAAAATGTTAAGAAAAGACCAAGGAAATAATCAAGACAATAAGGACAGAGCCCTCCTCATGGCCTCATCTCCAAAACACTCCCAGCTTGCACTGAGGAGAGAGAGACAGAGAGAGAGGAGTGAGACAGAGAAACAGGAGAGCGATGCAGAGAGACAGAGAAACAGGAGAGCGATGCAGAGAGACAGAGAAACAGGAGAGCGATGCAGAGAGACAGAGAAACAGGAGAGCGATGCAGAGAGACAGAGAAACAGGAGAGCGATGCAGAGAGACAGAGAAACAGGAGAGCGATGCAGAGAGACAGAGAAACAGGAGAGCGATGCAGAGAGACAGAGAAACAGGAGAGCGATGCAGAGAGACAGAAACAGGAGAGCGATGCAGAGAGACAGAAACAGGAGAGCGATGCAGAGAGACAGAAACAGGAGAGCGATGCAGAGAGACAGAAACAGGAGAGCGATGCAGAGAGACAGAAACAGGAGAGCGATGCAGAGAGACAGAAACAGGAGAGCGATGCAGAGAGACAGAAACAGGAGAGCGATGCAGAGAGACAGAAACAGGAGAGCGATGCAGAGAGACAGAAACAGGAGAGCGATGCAGAGAGACAGAAACAGGAGAGCGATGCAGAGAGACAGAAACAGGAGAGCGATGCAGAGAGACAGAAACAGGAGAGCGATGCAGAGAGACAGAAACAGGAGAGCGATGCAGAGAGACAGAAACAGGAGAGCGATGCAGAGAAACAGGAGAGCGATGCAGAGAAATAGGATAGAGAAGACAGTGAGAAAGAGAGAGAGAAAGAGGAGAGTGATGCAGAGACAGAAACAGGAGAGCGATGCAGAGAGACAGAAACAGGAGAGCGATGCAGAGAGACAGAAACAGGAGAGCGATGCAGAGAGACAGAAATAGGAGAGCGATGCAGAGAAATAGGATAGAGAAGACATTGAGAAAGAGAGAGAGAAAGAGGAGAGTGATGCAGAGAAATAGGATAGAGAAAGAGAGAGGAGAGAGACAGAGGCAGAGAAATCGGAGAGAGATGCAAAGACAGAGAAATAGGAGAGAGATGCAGAGACAGAGAAACACCTTGCTTTGGCAACGTTAACACATGTTTCCCATGCCAATGCCAATAAAGCCCCTTGAATTGAATTGAGAGATTGAATTGAAGAGAGATGCAGAGAAATAGGATAGAGAGAGGAGGCAGCGAGAGAGACAGAGAGACAGAAAGGCAGAGAGATAGAGTGAAGAGAGAGAGAGGAGGGAGAGAGGAGGGAGAGAGAGAGCAGCAAGATTTGTGACCTGTTGCCACGAGAAAAGGGCAACCAGTGAAGAACACACACCATTATAAATACAACCCATATTTATGCTTATTTATTTTATCTTGTGTCCTTTAAACATTTGTACATTGTTAAAACACTGTGTATATATAATATGACATTTGTAATGTCTTTATTGTTTTGAAACTTCTGTATGTGTAATGTTTACTGTTAATTTTTATTGTTTGTTTCACTTTATATATTCACTTTATATATTATCTACCTCACTTGCTTGCTTTGGCAATGTTAACACATGTTTCCCATGACAATAAAGCCCCTTGAATTGAATTGAGAGATGCAGAGAAATAAGAGAGATGCAGAGAAATAAGAGAGATGCAGAGAAATAAGAGATATGCAGAGAAATAAGAGAGATGCAGAGAAATAAGAGAGATGCAGAGAAATAAGAGAGATGCAGAGAAATAAGAGAGATGCAGAGAAATAAGACAGACAAGACAGACAAGACAGACAGGTAAATGATAAGCCAATTTGTCATAGATGGAAGCTGATGACAAACTCCAGCAGCAGTGATGTCATATCTAGCTTCCTGTGAATAAACTCCCCATTCTAATCACCAGGAAGACACCCACACACCCTCAAATAAAGGCTATTAGCAGTGTTAGCCAGGTGGATCCGCCCAACCACCCAGTGGCCCAGTGGCAAGGGGCTGGCTCACTGGTGGGTGGCTGGGGACATTTGTAAAGTCTAATTTGGGTAACGCACAGTGACAAAAGAAAGGGGCTCACACACTTCGTTAATACACCATCCATCATCGAGCTAACTGTTCACTGAGACCTAATGGGAATAGCGCTGGGTGCAGCCTCAAACACACACGGCTCGGCCCACCTTGGCAGGCTGAATACAGCTGGACTCACTCAACTGAAAGGGCCCTTCATCCTCTCATCTCTGGGCCCTGGTCGAAGGTAGTTCACCACATAGGGAATAGGGTGCCATTCAAACAGACTCAATGTTTACTCTCTCTTTCTCTGTTTGATTAGACTGGCATCAATTACACTCTGACAATTATTATGTGGGACGGAGAAAAAAAGGGATGTTTTTCTAGTGGAGGCAAGGAAATAGGTCACATTAGTATCTTAGAAGATAAGCTAATTCAGTAGCTGCTTTTGGGCGGCAAGGGAGCGAGAATTAGAGATCCTTTTATGCTGAAATGTAATTTCAGGCACATCTTGTTTTTCACACGCAGGCAAATGTGATTTGATACGCTGGATCGGCGTTCCTGTTGCTCAGTGTGGTTAGAGGAGTTAAGCTCTGATTGGATTTTCCAAGTAGAACCAAAGTCACGGAATGTTACAGGGACCTAGTTAGAGATAATGTTAGGTAATACCATAGTAGAAGTGACATCTGTTGTGATAGTACCACAAAGTGCGTAAACATATAACATAGCCTCTCAGCTGCAGTTAGCCCATGTAGTGAAACATATACCATAGCCTCTCAGCTGTAGTCAGTCCAAGTCCTGAAAGACAAAACATCAAATTGTATTGGTCCCATAGACACATTTAGCAGATGCTATTGCGGGTGTAGCGAAATGCTTGTATTCCTGACTCCAACAGTGCAGTAATACTTAACAATTCACAATGATACACACAAATCTAAAAGTAAAATAATGGAATTAAGAATTGTATTAATATTAGAACAAGTAGTGTTTGAATGGCATTGACTAAAATACAGTAGAATAGAATACAGTATATACACAACCGTTCAAAGGTTTGGGGTCATTTAGATAATTCCTTATTTTTTAAAGAACAGCACATTTTATGTCCATTACAATAACATAAAATTGATCAGAAATAGAAATTGTAGACATTGTTAATGTTGTAAATGACTATTGTAGCTAGAAATGGCAGATTTTTTTAAGGGAATATCTACATAGGCCCATTATCAGCAACCATCACTCCTGTGTTACAATGGCACGTTGTGTTAGCTAATCCAAGTTTAAAATTTTAAAAGGGTAATTGATCATTAGAAAACCCTTTTGCAATTATGTTAGCACAACAGAAAACTGTTGTTCTGATTAAAGAAGCAATTAAACGGGCCTTCTTTAGACTGGAGCATCAGCATTTGTGGGTTCGATTACAGGCTCAAAATGGCCAGAAACAAAGACCTTTCTTCTGAAACTCGTCAGTCTATTATTGTTCTGAGAAATTAAGGCTATTCCATGCGAGAAATTGCCAAGAAACTGAAGATCTCGTACAACGCTGTGTACTACTCCCTTCACAGAACAGCGCAAACTGTCTCTAACCTGAATAGAAAGAGGAGTTGGAGGCCCAAGTGTAGAACTGAGTAAGAGGACAAGTACATTGGAGTGTCTAGTTTGAGAAACAGACGCCTCACAAGTCCTCAACTGCCAGCTTCATTAAATAGTACTTGCAAAAAAACAGTCTCAACGTCAACAGTGAAGAGGCGATTGTGTCGTCTGTGGATCTATTGGGGCGTAATAAAATTGAAGCGGGTCTAGGGTGTCTGTTAAGGTAGAGGTGATATGATCCTTAACTAGCCTCTCAAAGCACTTCATGATGACAGAAGTGAGTGCTACGGGGAGATAGTAATTTAATTCAGTTACCTTTGCTTCCTTGGGTACAAGCACAATGGTGGACATCTTGAAGCAAGTGGGGACATCAGACTGGGATAGGGAGAGATTGAATATATCCGTCAAGACTCCAGGCAACTGGTCTGTGCATGATCTGAGGACATGAAGGCCAAAGAGAAGGAGAGCCCACAGTCCTTGGGAGCAGGCTGCGTCGATGGCATTGTGTTATCCTCAAAGCGGGTGAAGGTGTTTAGCTTGTCTGGGAGCAAGACGTCGGTGTCTGTGACATCGCTGGTTTTCACTTTGTAATCCGTGATTGTCTGTAGACCCTGTTAATCCAACCACAGTGTCAGATTTCAAAAAGGCTTTACGGCGAAAGCATACCATGCGATTATCTGAGAACAGCGCCCAGCAGACAAATCATTACAAACAGCCAAGAAGAGGAGAAACAAAAGTGTCATGACGATGCCCTCTTTGGGTACAGCGAGCCCTATCCCCTTCTCCCTGCCTCCCCCTTGCCTCCTTCAACCAGACTGCTGTGGTCAGAGTGAGGTTGTAAATTCCTAGGGAAGACCCTGCCTCATGGCCACACAGTATAGAGAGAGTGAAGTTTCATAGAGAACAAAGGGATTCCTTCCACCTCACAGAACTTGAGGTCCGAACAATGTTTATGTTCCGGAGAAGGTATAAAAGATCGGTGAAGAATCCAGCTACAAACTGGTCCATTTGTTACAACTTGGGGAAGCTCATGGGAGACGGTGCAGCCACATGACCATAACGCTGTTTATATAATAGCCTCAGATATGAAGTTTTACATCTAATTGTTGTATAAGATGAATGCGTGGGGATGATACTGTTTGTTAAATTGTGTAATGTGATTTTGGACTGTTTAATGAAGGAAACTCCAATTCCCTTTTGAGTTGAACTAAATCAGAGGACCACCCATGAGCCCAGTTAGGGTCAGGCATCCTGGGACTGCCCCTTTTCTGCAATTCCGAATAAAACCCAACTTTGAGAAATTCTCGGTAGACCATGTTTCTCTCAATCACAGGAGAACAAAGTTTGCAGACTATTGCTGAATCTTTTAACCATACCACATGGTTAAACTCTTAGACTATCGATACCGACAGAATAAGAACAAGTCATTGATATTAATTACTTGTCTGCAGCTAGGAATTCGGTATCATTGAACGCAAGAACGACAACCGCCGAAACATCCATTCTACAACAACATGAATGAATGAACTATCCACTATAACCATGACAGAGAGAGAGAGACGGAAAATTCTACAAAATAAACACATTTTTCAACAGCGATCAATACGACACACTGAGCATAAATGTATATATTGATTGCAATTGTTCCCAAATGCGTGAGCGTTCACGTGTAAAGGATTAGCATTTTAATTGTTAGAATTATTCACTCTTCCCTTTTGTCTAACAAGCAGCCATGCCGGTTTAGCCCACAAGGGCACATTCTCCTATCATTTCTTGTAACCATATTTACTTTGTTGTTTTGTTTATGCATTTCTGTGAATTACCTAGTTAGTAATAAATAAATTATTTAAGACAATTGATGTATGGATGACTCAGTGAAGACTGAGTTCGTGCAGATAACCAACAATTTACGCCATTTGGAATGAGACTAACGTGAGGTAAAATAAATAATTAATTAATCAGCAGACTATTGAACAGATATGAAAATATCTGAAAGGTTATATTGGGAAATTCTATATTTGTAATCTGAATATTTTCCTCGGTGCCCCGACTTCCTAGTTAATTACGGTTACATGATTAATCAGTTTGATCGTGTAATACTAATTAGAGACTCTTTGATAAAAAAAAAAAGTCTTCAATTTAAGGATGGTAAAGACAAGACAAAAGTCTGAAATAGCAATAAAATGTATCACTTACCTTTGATGATCTTCATATGGTTGCACTCCGAATACTCCACGTATTCACAATAAATGTTTGTTTTGTTCGATAAAGTCCCTCATTATGTCCAAAAAAACTCAATTTTGTTGGATTACTGAACAAAACGCACCATTGGAACAAAGCGCGGTCACAATAGACAGACGAAAAATCCAAAAATGACCGTAAAAGTTTGTAGAAACATGTCAAACGATGTTTAAAATCAATCATCAGGTTGTTTTTGTCATAAATAATAAATAATATTTCAACTAGACAAAAGCTTCATCAATAGAAAAGGAGAAATAAGAATGGCTCGCTCCCAGTCAAGAGCTGGACTCATGTCTGGAAATATCCACTGTCCTCTCATTGAAAGTGCTGTATTTCCCTCATTTCTCAGAGTCAAAGCCTGAAACACTGCCTAAAGACTGGCCACGTGTCGAGGAAGCTATAGAGATCGTGAACTGGGTCCTAAGTCTTTTTATGGTGGATAGGCATTCAATGGAAAAACAGCCTTCCAAAATAAAAGCACTTCCTGGATGGATTTTCCTCAGCTTTTTGCCTGCCATATCAGTTCTGTTATACACACAGACATTATTGTACTTTAGAGTGTTTTCTATCCAAACCTACCAATTATATGCATATCCTAGCTTCTGGGTCTGAGTAGCAGGCAGTTTACTTTGGGCACACTTTTCATCCAAAATTCTGAATGCTGCCCCCTACCCAAGTGAAGTTAAACAGGTAGTACCCGTGCTGAGTTTCTTCCTATAGGAAGGGGGGAGCAAAATGAAGTCGTGATCTGATTTGCCGAATGGAGAGCGGAAGAGGGCCTTATAGGTATCACAGATAAGGGATCATAGCAGTGGTCTAGTGTTTTCCCAGCGCAAGTAATACAGTCAATGTGTTGACAGAACTTTGGTAACGTTTTCCTCAAATTTTGCTTTGATAAAATCCCCAGCTACAATAAATGCGGCCTCAGAATATGTGGTTTCCAGTTTACCTAAAGTCCCGTGTAGTTCATTGAGGGCCGCCGTGGTATCGGCTTGGGGGGAATATACACGGCTGTGACTATAATCGAAGATAATTATCTTGGGAGGTAATATGGTCGGCATTTGATTGCTAGGTATTCTAGGTCGGGTGAACAAAAGGACTTGAGTTTCTGTACGTTATCACAATCACACCATGAGTAGTTAATCATGAAACATACACCACTGTCTTTTTTCTTCCAGGACAGTTCTTTATTCCCGTCTGCGCGATGTACTGAGAACCCAGCTGGCTGTATGGACGTGGACAGTATATCCGGAGAGAGCCATGATTACGTGAAACAGAGTATATTACAATCCCTGATGTCTCTCTGGAAGGAGATCCTCGCCCTGAGCTCATCCACTTTAATGTCAAGAGACTTAGCATTAGCGAGTAATATAATCGGAAGTGATAGATGGTTTGCCCGCCTCCTGAGTCAGACTAGAAGTCCACTCAGAATACCTCTTCTCCACCGGCGGCGTCTTGGCGCAGCTTCTGGGATAAGTTCAACTGCTCTGGGGGGTGCGAACAAAGGATCCAATTCGGGAAAGTGGTATTCCTGGTCATAGTGCTGGTGAGTTACCTCCGCTCTGATACCTCAAAGTTGTTTCCGTCTGTATGTAATAACACAAAAACATTCTGGGCTAATAATGTAAGATATAACACACAAAAAAAAAAAAAATACTGCAAAGTTGCTTAGGCGCTAGAAGCTGAGCTGCCATGTCTGTTGGCGCGATCTTGCTGTCTCTCAGCTATAGTCAGTCAAAGTACTGAAACACAAAACATTGCCTGACTGCAGCTGAGACTGTTTTGTGTTTCAGTACTTAGCTGCAGTCAGTCCATGTAGTGAAACATAAAACGTACGCTCTCAGCTGCAGTCAGTCCATGTTTTATGTTTCACTTCATGGACTGACTGCAGTTAAGTACTGAAACACAAAACATAGGCTCTCAGCTGCAGTGACTTACATTAATGCATTAACCTTGAGATAGCTAGGTGAGACGTCAACATATCACAATCCTATCAAGTACATTTTCCCTCAATAACGTTGGTATCAGCTACGTCAGTGCTAGTAGGGAAACAGTACAGTACATAGAGGGTGGGGTTGATGCTGTGTGTGTGTATCAGTGGAGGCTGCTGAGGGAAGGCTCATAATAATGACTGGAACGGGACGAATGGAATGGCATCAAACACATGGAAACCATATTTTGATGTATTTGATACCATTCCACCGGATTCCGCTCCAGTCATTACCACGAGCCCATCCTCACCATTTAAGGTGCCACCAACCTCCTATGGTGTGTGTGTGTGGGTGAGTGA
Organism: Oncorhynchus masou masou; assembly: GCF_036934945.1. Classification (NCBI taxonomy): domain Eukaryota; kingdom Metazoa; phylum Chordata; class Actinopteri; order Salmoniformes; family Salmonidae; genus Oncorhynchus; species Oncorhynchus masou. Next base: position 10,649,289 of record NC_088233.1, on the reverse strand, counting down.
GTGAGCGGGGGTAAGAGAGAGCGGGTCATACTTTACCCATAACAAGGGTCAGTTTAGCATGGCAGCACTGTGATCATGATAGAAGGGTGGCCTCGCCAATGAAGGCCCATCATTTCAACTGTCAAGGAGCATTAGACCCCCCCCCACACACACACACACACAAAAGCTCCAGTATCCCCTGATGATCAATGTGGCAGGTAAAACACATATCCTAGCCCGCTAGTGGAGGTTCAGAGGTCACTGTGATCCAGACATGTAAAATGTGATGTATTACATATGGGGGCTTATGCCATTATGATGCTAGAAATCTATATATTACATCCAAGGGCCCAAGGTTTTATTACATCTCTCAGCTACTCTGTCTGCCAGGCAATCTAAAGAAGTCCTGGGTGTTGGCGGTAGGAGAAGGTTCTTATTCTAGGTTATCATAATAAATATGGACAATTCTTGAATCCTTATTTTGTTTTGTGCTCTCACACTGCATTACACTGAAGGCCCCATAAGCTTTAGGTATTATACAGTATGTATGGGTCACTATGCTGAAGTCTCCATAAGTTTTAGGTATTATACAGTATGTATGGGTCATTACACTGAAGGCTCCATAAGCTTTAGGTATTATACAGTATGTATGGGTCACTATGCTGAAGTCTCCATAAGCTTTAGGTATTATACAGTATGTATGGGTCATTACACTGAAGGCTCCATAAGCTTTAGGTATTATACGGTATGTATGGGTCACTGTGCTGAAGTCTCCATAAGCTTTAGGTATTATACAGTATGTATGGGTCACTGTGCTGAAGTCTCCATAAGCTTTAGGTATTATACAGTATGTATGGGTCACTATGCTGAAGTCTCCGTAAGCTTTAGGTATTATACAGTATGTATGGGTCACTATGCTGAAGTCTCCATAAGCTTTAGGTATTATACAGTATGTATGGGTCATTTGGACAGAAGATGTTCTTGCTCATAAAGATGCGTGTATAGCTTTAAAGAGTTCAAATGTGAGCTTATTAAGCACAGATCGGAAGAGGGCTTCTTTTTATTCCAGCTACTATTTTTAAAGGGAAGTGTACACCCTCTCAAGGTGCTCCTCATAGCAAGGAAGATCAACACAGACCAGGGATCCAACTAGGGATCCAACTAGGGATCCAACTAGGGGTCCAACAGGGAACCAACTAGGGGTCCAACAGGGAACCAACTAGGGATCCAACAGGGAACTCAACTATGATCCATCAGGGATTCATCAGGGAACCAAGAAGGAACTAAGCATCACAGGTATTAGGCACTACAGCTACACTAGGATATTATCAACAGACAGACGAGGATGAGAGGAGCTAGCACAGGTATTAGATACTACAGCCACACTAGGATATTATCAACAGATAGACGAGGATGAGAGGAGCTAGCACAGGTATTAGATACTACAGCCACACTAGGATATTATCAACAGATAGACGAGGATGAGAGGAGCTAGCACAGGTATTAGATACTACTGCCACACTAGGATATTATCAACAGATAGACGAGGATGAGAGGAGCTAGCACAAGTATTAGATACTACAGCCACACTAGGATATTATCAACAGATAGACGAGGATGAGAGGAGCTAGCACAGGTATTAGATACTACTGCCACACTAGGATATTATCAACAGATAGACGAGGATGAGAGGAGCTAGCACAGGTATTAGATACTACTGCCACACTAGGATATTATCAACAGATAGACGAGGATGAGAGGAGCTAGCACAAGTATTAGATACTACAGCCACACTAGGATATTATCAACAGATAGACGAGGATGAGAGGAGCTAGCACAAGTATTAGATACTACAGCCACACTAGGATATTATCAACAGATAGACGAGGATGAGAGGAGCTAGCACAGGTATTAGATACTACTGCCACACTAGGATGTCATCAACAAGCAAGAGGAAATTCAATAACGGCCACAAGGAGAAAAATAGAAAAATAATAACTCCATTCAAGGATGGTTATGGTCCATCGATATGTTATCCATTGAGAAGTGTGTGTGTGCGTGTGTTATATCTGGAGCATAAGGACAGGGCTATTGACTCAACAGGTGGACTGAGAAGTGCCAGATTGGCTGATGGTTTAATGTGTGTCGATAAGGACTCAGGTTGGGCACCGACAATCCCCCTCCCTGTCCTCCCCCCTCTCTCTCCTCCTCATCCCCTCCCTGTCATCCCCCTTCTCTCTCTCTCTGTCCTCCCTCCCTCCCTCCCACCCATTTCTTTCTCGCTCTCACTTTTTACCTCTTTCTTTCTTCCCTCCCTCCTACTGCCTCTTGTTTCTCTCATTACCCCTGGCACAGCACTGATAAGGACATTAACCCTGGCACAGCACTGATAAGGACATTAACCCTGGCACAGCACTGATATGGACATTAACCCTGGCACAGCACTGATATGGACATTAACCCTGGCACAGCACTGATATGGACATTAACCCTGGCACAGCACTGATATAGACATTAACCCTGGCACAGCACTGATAAGGACATTAACCCTGGCACAGCACTGATATAGACATTAACCCTGGCACAGCACTGATAAGGACATTAACCCTGGCACAGCACTGATATAGACATTAACCCTGGCACAGCACTGATAAGGACATTAACCCTGGCACAGCACTGATATGGACATTAACCCTGGCACAGCACTGATATAGACATTAACCCTGGCACAGCACTGATATGGACATTAACCCTGGCACAGCACTGATATGGACATTAACCCTGGCACAGCACTGATACACTGATATAGACATTAACCCTGGCACAGCACTGATACACTGATAAGCACATTAAAACTGGCACAGCACTGATATGGACATTAACCCTGGCACAGCACTGATATAGACATTAACCCTGGCACAGCACTGATATGGACATTAACCCTGGCACAGCACTGATACACTGATATAGACATTAACCCTGGCACAGCACTGATATAGACATTAACCCTGGCACAGCACTGATATGGACATTAACCCTGGCACAGCACTGATACACTGATATAGACATTAACCCTGGCACAGCACTGATATGGACATTAACCCTGGCACAGCACTGATATGGACATTAACCCTGGCACAGCACTGATACACTGATATAGACATTAACCCTGGCACAGCACTGATACACTGATAAGCACATTAAAACTGGCACAGCACTGATATGGACATTAACCCTGGCACAGCACTGATAAGGACATTAACCCTGGCACAGCACTGATATAGACATTAACCCTGGCACAGCACTGATAAGGACATTAACCCTGGCACAGCACTGATATGGACATTAACCCTGGCACAGCACTGATATGGACATTAACCCTGGCACAGCACTGATATAGACATTAACCCTGGCACAGCACTGATACACTGATAAGCACATTAAAACTGGCACAGCACTGATATGGACATTAACCCTGGCACAGCACTGATAAGGACATTAACCCTGGCACAGCACTGATATAGACATTAACCCTGGCACAGCACTGATAAGGACATTAACCCTGGCACAGCACTGATATAGACATTAACCCTGGCACAGCACTGATATGGACATTAACCCTGGCACAGCACTGATAAGGACATTAACCCTGGCACAGCACTGATATGGACATTAACCCTGGCACAGCACTGATATGGACATTAACCCTGGCACAGCACTGATACACTGATATAGACATTAACCCTGGCACAGCACTGATACACTGATAAGCACATTAAAACTGGCACAGCACTGATATGGACATTAACCCTGGCACAGCACTGATAAGGACATTAACCCTGGCACAGCACTGATATAGACATTAACCCTGGCACAGCACTGATAAGGACATTAACCCTGGCACAGCACTGATATAGACATTAACCCTGGCACAGCACTGATAAGGACATTAACCCTGGCACAGCACTGATATAGACATTAACCCTGGCACAGCACTGATAAGGACATTAACCCTGGCACAGCACTGATATGGACATTAACCCTGGCACAGCACTGATATGGACATTAACCCTGGCACAGCACTGATATGGACATTAACCCTGGCACAGCACTGATATGGACATTAGCCCTGGCACAGCACTGATACACTGATAAGGACATTAACCCTGGCACAGCACTGATATGGACATTAACCCTGGCACAGCACTGATACACTGATAAGGACATTAACCCTGGCACAGCACTGATAAGGACATTAACCCTGGCACAGCACTGATATGGACATTAACCCTGGCACAGCACTGATATGGACATTAACCCTGGCACAGCACTGATATGGACATTAACCCTGGCACAGCACTGATATGGACATTAACCCTGGCACAGCACTGATATGGACATTAACCCTGGCACAGCACTGATATGGACATTAACCCTGGCACAGCACTGATATGGACATTAACCCTGACACAGCACTGATAAGGACATTAACCCTGGCACAGCACTGATATGGACATTAACCCTGGCACAGCACTGATATGGACATTAACCCTGACACAGCACTGATAAGGACATTAACCCTGGCACAGCACTGATATGGACATTAACCCTGACACAGCACTGATAAGGACATTAACCCTGGCACAGCACTGATACACTGATATAGACATTAACCCTGGCACAGCACTGATATGGACATTAACCCTGGCACAGCACTGATATGGACATTAACCCTGGCACAGCACTGATATGGACATTAACCCTGGCACAGCACTGATAAGGACATTAACCCTGGCACAGCACTGATAAGGACATTAACCCTGGCACAGCACTGATATGGACATTAACCCTGGCACTGCTGGAAGGGAGGAACCAAATACATCACGGTACAACCTCCATGGATAAGGATGGAGAGAGAAGAGGACGGGGGAAGGCAGAGGTTGAGGCAGGCAGAAGAGACGAAAAACCACTTGGGTTTGTATTTATTGGTTCATGAATCAATATGGCTGCTTTTGAGTTTTTTTACAGAAAGGTCTCGTCTGTTGAGAGAGGGAGTATCTATCACTCCCACCTGGAGCTGCTATCAGGCTGTGGCAAGGTCGACACTGATAGCCTGGCCCGGTGTTTCTGTGTCTGCGTGTGTGTCTGCGTGTGTGCATGCTCGGCAGTGTGTGGGCGCAGATTTCTTTAACATTTATTTAACTAGGGAAGTCAGTTAAGAACAAGTTCTTATTTACAATGACGGCATAGGAACAGTGAGTTAACTGCCTTATTCAGGGGCAGAACGACAGATTCTTACCTTCTTGGGGATTCGATCTAGCAACCTTTCAGTTACTGGCCCAATGCTCTAACCACTAGGGGGGGGTGTGTGTGTGTGTGTGACAGCTGGGGTGATATGGGGAAAATGGCCCTGATTAGAGCACCTGATTTATTCATCCACAATGAACTATACACATCCCCCATAAGACGCATGGACTGCTCCATCTGCCTCAGATGGTCCCTGTTTTAAGGAGATTTTCCACACCATTAGGCCAATTTTCATCAATAAGCCTCTGCTGACCTGTAGATCTCCCCTGGGTGATAAAACAAGCCTCATGTGGTTTATCAAGCGGACATTAAGCACAAACCACAACAACCCTGAATGAGTTGCTGTTAGGATTTGTGTATACAGAACACTTGAATGAGAGACCTTCGGCAACATCCTGTCAGTTGGTGAAGCCGTAGACAGCTTATATATACACACACACATATATATATACACATATATATATATACACATATACATATATATATATACATATACATATACATATCTATATACACAGTGCCTTGCGAAAGTATTCGGCCCCCTTGAACTTTGCGACCTTTTGCCACATTTCAGGCTTCAAACATAAAGATATAAAACTGTATTTTTTTGTGAAGAATCAACAACAAGTGGGACACAATCATGAAGTGGAACGACATTTATTGGATATTTCAAACTTTTTTAACAAATCAAAAACTGAAAAATTGGCCGTGCAAAAGTATTCAGCCCCTTCACTTTCAGTGCAGCAAACTCTCTCCAGAAGTTCAGTGAGGATCTCTGAATGATCCAATGTTGACCTAAATGACTAATGATGATAAATACAATCCACCTGTGTGTAATCAAGTCTCCGTATAAATGCACCTGCACTCAGAGGTCCGTTAAAAGCGCAGAGAGCATCATGAAGTTTTATATCTTTATGTTTGAAGCCTGAAATGTGGCAAAAGGTCACAAAGTTCAAGGGGGCCGAATACCTTCGCAAGGCACTGTATATATATATATACATACACACACACACACACACACACACACACAGTTGAAGTAAGAAGTTTACATACACTTATGTTGGAGTAATTAAAACTCGTTTTTCAACCAATCCATAAATTTCTTGTTAACCAACTATAGTTTTGGCAAGTCGGTTAGGACATCTACCTTGTGTAGGACACAATTCATTTTTCCAACAATTGTTTAAAGACAGATTATTTCACTTATAATTCACTATCACAATTCCAGTGGGTCAGAGATTTACATACACTAAGTTGACTGTACACATACACTAAGTTGACTGGGCCTTTAAACAGCTTGGAAAATTCCAGAAAATTATGTTATGGCTTTAGAAGCTTCTGATAGGCTAAATTACATCATTTAAGTCAATTGTAGGTGTACCTGCGGATGTTTTTGAAGGCCTATTTTCAAACTCAGTGCCTCTTTGTGGAATCATGGGAAAATCAAAAGAAGTCTGGTTCATCCTTGGGAGTATTTTCTAAACGCCTGAAGGTGCCACGTTCATCTGTACAAACAATAGTACGCAAGTATAAACACCATGGGACCACGCAGCCGCCATACCGCTCAGGAAGGAGATGCGTTCTGTCTCCTAGAGATGAACGTACTTTGGTGCGAAAAGTGCATCAATCCCAGAACAACCGCAAAGGACCTTGTGAAGATGCTGGAGGAAACAGGTACAAAAGTATCTACATCCACAGTAAAACGAGTCCCATATCAACATAACCTGAAAGGCTGTTCATCAATTTTTACTAGGATTAAATGTCAGGAATTGTGAAAAACTGAGTTTATACTATTATTATTATTATTATCTATATTATTATATGCTAATACATAGCCACTGGTAGAAGAAAAGACTAACTAGAAGCTGGACACTGGGATGGAAGTCCTGTCTCTGGGTTCCACATGGAGGGTCCAAAACATTAAGGTTACCTGCTGTTTCCTTGACACAGACTGACCGGATGAATCCAAGTTATGATCCTTTATTGATGTCTCTTGTTAAATCCACTTCAATCAGTTTAGATGAAGCGGAGGAGACGGGTTAAAGAAGGATTTTTAAGCCATGACGCATGTATTGTTGATGCGTGCCATTCAGAGGGTGACTGGGCAAAACAAAAGATATAAGTGCCTTTGAATGGGGTATGGTAGTCGGTGCCAGGCGCACCGGTTTGAGTCACGAACTGCAACGCGTTTTCCACACAGTTTCCCGTGTGTATCAATGGTCCACCACCCAAAGGACATCCAGCCAACTAGACAACTGTGGGAAGAATTGGAGTCAACATGGGCCAGCACCCCTGTGTAACATGTTTTACACTTTGTAGAGTGACCCAACGAATTGAGGCTGTTCTGAGGAAAAAATGTACATGCTAGTTTTTATTTTATTTATTTATTTAACTAGGCAAATCAGTTAAGAACAAATTCTTATTTACACTGATGGCCTACCGGGGAACAGTGGGTTAACTGCCTTGTTCAGGGGCAGAACGACAGATTTTTACCTTGTCAGCTCGGGATTCTCGCAACCTTTCGGTTACTGGCCCAACGCTCTAACCACTAAGCTACCTGCCGCCCCTCCACTCTAACCACTAGGCTACCTGCCGCCCCTCCACTCTAACCACTAGGCTACCTGCCGCCCCTCCACTCTAACCACTAGGATACCTGCCGCCTCTCCACTAACCACTAGGCTACCTGCCTCCCCACTAACCACTAGGCTACCTGCCGCCCCTCCACTCTAACCACTAGGCTACCTGTGGACCCCCTCCACTCTAACCACTAGGCTACCTGCCACCCCCCCACTCTAACCACTAGGCTACCTGCCTCCCCTCCACTCTAACCACTAGGCTGCCTCCCCACTCTAACCAGTAGGCTACCTGCCGCCCCCACTCTCACCACTAGGCTACCTACCGCCTCCCCACTAACCACTAGGCTACCTGCCGACCCCCTCCACTCTAACCACTAGGCTACCTGCCGCCCCCCCACTCTAACCACTAGGCTACCTGCCGCCCCTCCACTCTAACCACTAGGCTACCTGCCGCCCCTCCACTCTAACCACTAGGCTACCTGCCGCCCCTCCACTCTAACCACTAGGCTACCTGCCGCCCCTCAACTCTAACCACTAGGCTACCTGCCGCCCCTCTACTCTAACCACTAGGCTACCTGCCGCCCCTCCACTCTAACCACTAGGCTACCTGCCGCCCCTCCACTCTAACCACTAGGCTACCTGCCACCCCTCCACTCTAACCACTAGGCTACCTGCCGCCCCTCCACTCTAACCACTAGGCTACCTGCCGCCCCTCCACTCTAACCACTAGGCTACCTGCCGCCCCTCCACTCTAACCACTAGGCTACCTGCCGCCCCTCCACTCTAACCACTAGGCTACCTGCCGCCCCTCCACTCTAACCACTAGGCTACCTGCCGCCCCTCCACTCTAACCACTAGGCTACCTGCCGCCCCTCCACTCTAACCACTAGGCTACCCGCCTCCCCAATAGTTTCCACTACAGGCTTGGCACTTCCAGTCCCTCCCTGAGTCTGTAATTAACAGGATTCACACGTCAGTCTGGTTAATTAAGAACCCTCTCAACAGCCCCCCCCCAGTCCATAGAGATACATATATATTGATTAATTAATTAATCTATTTAATTATGTGCCCATGTCTAGCTGCAACACCACCTCTGATTAACATCAATTAACTGCCAAGAGGAATATGAAGAGGCCCTGTTTTTATGCTAATGCTATCTGCTACTCCTACCACTGGCTTATAAAGAGCTTTATCTCTATTCTCTGTGATAGGATTATGTGTCAGTCATTCAGTCAGTCAGTCAGAGGGAGGAAATCAGAAAGAGAGAAACAGAGCAAGAGAGTGAAAGAGTGAGAGAGAGAGAGAGAGAGAGAAAGAGAGAAACAGAGCGAGGGGAAGAGAGAAGAGGAAATCGAACAGACAGCACTGATGTTTTCCTCCACCTCATGCATACTGTATGGAGGAAATGAAGCCTCAGTGTGTGATGTCATCAGTAATATATCTGTCTGTGATATCACTTAATTATCAAGGACAGGAATGGGCGCTCGCTCTCTCTCTCTCTCTCTCCAATTTAAGGAGTTTTATTGGCATGAGAAACATATGCTTACATTGCCAAAGCAAGTGAAATAGATAAACTAAAGTGAAATAAACAATAAAAAATTAACAGTAAGCATTACATTCACAAAGTTTCCAAAATAATAAAATACATTTCAAATGTCATATTATTTTTATATACAGTGTTGTAACGATGTGCAAATAGTTAAAGTACAAAAGGGAAAATATAAAACAAATGGAGGTTGTATTTACAATGGAGTTTGTTCTTCACTGGTTGCCCTTTTCTTGAGGCAACAGGTCACAAATTTTGCTGCTGTGATGGCACACTGTGGTATTTCACCTAGTAGATATGGGAGTTGATTAAAACTGGATTTGTTTTTCAAATTCTTTGTGGGTCTGTGTAATCTGATGGTAACATGTATCTCTAATATGGTCATACATTGGGCAGGAGGCTGTAAATTGCAGCTCAGTTTCTCTCCCTCTACTGTGCCTTCTCCCTGCACTAACCCATCTGATTCCTCTCCTGGGTGGTTCCGCAGTAATGACTGAGTGGGGTATGAGGGGGTGGCTATCCTAGACAAGGAGGGAGAGACCCAGGCCAGTGTGATCCTGCTGATGACTGATTGAGGACCACAGTGACACAGAGAGAGGACAGCTCAGTGCCAACCCTCCTGACCTTCTGCCCAGGAGAGGCCAATCCTTCAGATCCCTTTCCCCAGAGGCAGCCACAGGGGATACGACAGGCCCTCCTAACCAATCCCCAGGGGATACAGCTGGGTAATCAACACACTTATCAAACAGGAGGGGACACAATCAGAGAAAAAACTGCTCTACAGTTAAATACAGAGGGAGAAGGGGGAGGAGAGAGAAGGGGGAGGAGAGAGAGGGAGAGAGAAAGATGTGTCAACAGCCACAATGGGAAAATCCTCTGCATCATCATTAACAGCAGACTCGTACATTTCCTCAGTGAAAACATTGTTCTGAGCAAATGCCAAATTGGCTTTTTACCAAATTACCGTACGACAGACCACGCATTCAGCCTGCACACCCTAATTGACAAACAAACAAACCAAAACAAAAGGCAAAGTCTTCATGCTTTGTTGATTTCAAAAAAGCTTTTGACTTACAAATACTAATTCCATCTCGACACCGTCGCCCTAGACCACAGACAAAAACAATATATACCTCGGCCTAAACATCGGTGCCACAGGTAACTTCCACAAAGCTGTGAAGGAGCTGAGAGACAAGGCAAGAAGGGCCTTTAATGCCATCAAAAGGAACATAATATTCAACATTCCAATAAGGATCTGGCTAAAAATACTTGAATCAGTTATAGAACCCATTGCCCTAAATAGTTGTGAGGCCCGCACACCAACCAAGAATTCATAAAATGGGACACACATCAAATTGAGACTGCAAAAATATCCTGTGTACAACATAAAACACCAAATAATGAATGCAGAGAAGAATTAGGCCGATACCCACTAATGATCAAAATCCAATAAAGAGACGTTAAATTCTACAACCACCAAAAAGGAAGAGATTCCCAAACCGTCCATAACAAAGCCATCACCCACAGAGAGATAAACCTGGGCAAGAGTCCCCTAAGCAAGCTGATCCTGGGGCTCTGTTCACAAACACAAACAGACTCCACAGAGCACAAGGACAGCAACACAATTAGACCCAACCAAAACAAAAATATAATTACTTGGCACATTGGAATTAATTAATTAAAAAAATTAAGGAAAGCTTTGACTATGAACAGACTCAGTCAGCATAGCCTTGCTATTGAGAAAGGCCGCCGTAGGCAGACCTGGCTCTCAAGAGAAGACAGGCTATTTGCACACTGCCCACAAAATGAGGTGGAAACTGAGCTGCACTTCCTAAACTCCTGCCCAATGTATGACCATATTAGAGACACATATTTCCCTCAGATTACACAGATCCGCAAAGAATTTGAAAACAAACCCCATTTTGATAATCTCTCAAATCTACTGGGTGAAATACCACAGTGTGCCATCACAGCAGCAAGATTTGGTACCTGTTGCTCAAATCCCCATTTAATGTTGAATTGGAAGAGGACCTGTTTTGGAAGATTAATGTACGCTCTAAAATGAAAATGGCAGGGTTAGACTTCGTGCTTCCCCTGTCTTCTGTGTGGAATTCCCTATTTCACCAAGGTTCTATAGAACACTATACAGTTGTGGTCAAAAGTTGAGAATGACACAAATATTAATTTTCACAAAGTCTGCTGCCTCAGTTTGTATGATGGCAATTTACATATACTCCAGAATGTTATGAAGAGTGATCAGATGAATTGCAATTAATTGCAAAGTCCCTATTTGCCATGCAAATGAACTGAATCCACAAAAAAACATTTCCACTGCATTTCAGCCCTGCCACAAAAGGACCAGCTGACATCATGTCAGTGATTCTCTCGTTAACACAGGTGTGAGTGCTGATGAGGACAAGACTGGAGATCACTCTGTCATGCTGATTGAGTTCGAATAACAGACTGGAAGCTTCAAAAGGAGGGTGGTACTGGAATCATTGTTATTCCTCTGTCAATCATGGTTACCTGCAAGGAAACACGTGTCGTCATCAATGCTGTGCACAAAAAGGGCTTCACAGGCAAGGATACTGCTGCCAGTAAGATTGCACCTAAATCAACCATTTATCGGATCATCAAGAACTTTGGACGAGGTCTCTCTTGGAAAATAGATGTCACCTCAATGAGAAAAAGCTGTATAAATAAAGGTAAAATTGAAAAGATTGAAAAATAAACTTCAAGGAGAGCGGTTCAATTGTTGTGAAGGCGGCTTCAGGGTGACCAAAAAGTCCAGCAAGCGCCAGGACCATCTCCTAAAGTTGATTCAGCTGCGGGATCAGGGCACCACCAGTACAGAGCTTGCTCAGGAATGGCAGGTGTGAGTGCATCTGCATGCACAGTGAAGACTTTGGAGGATGGCCTGGTGTCAAGAAGGGCAGCAAAGAAGCCACTTCTCTCCAGGAAAAACATCAGGGACAGACTGATATTCTGCAAAACGTACAGGGATGTGACTGCTGAGGACTGGGGTAAAGTCATTTTCTCTGATGAATCCCCTTTCCGATTGTTTGGGGAATCCGGAAAAAAGCTTGTCCGGAGAAGACAAGGTGAGCGCTACCATCAGTCCCGTGTTATGACAACAGTAAAGCATCCTGAGACCATTCATGTGTGTGGTTGCTTCTCAGCCAAGGGAGTGGGCTCACTCACAATTTTGCCTAAAACCACAGCTATGAATAAAGAATGATACCAACACATCATCCGAGAGCAACTTCTCCCAACCATCCAGGAACAGTTTGGTGACGAACAATGCCTTTTCCAGCATGATGGAGCACCTTGCCATAAGGCAAAAGTGATAACTAAGTGGCTCGGGTAACAAAACATCGATGTTTTGGGTCCATGGCAAGGAAACTACCCTGACCGTAATCCCAGTGATAACTTTTGGTCAATCCTCAAGAGGCGGGTGGACAAACAAAACCCCACAAATTCAGACAAACTCCAAGCATTGATTATGAAAGAATGGGCTGACATCACAGGATGTGGCCCAGAAGTTAATTGACAGCATTCCAGGGCGGATTGCAGAGGTCTTGAAAAAGAAATGTCAACACTGCAAATATTGACTCTTGGCATCAACTTCATGTAATTGTCAATACAAGCCTTTGACACTTATGAAATGTTTGTAATTATACTTCAGTATTCAATAGTAACATCTGACAAAAATATCTAAAGACACTGAAGCAGCAAACTTTGTGATAATCAATGTGTCATTCTCAATACTTTTGGCCACGACTGTAGATTGAATAGCGTGTGATTTCGGGCCCATGCAGCCTCTTTTGACGGTTATTCCAAGATGAAGTGGAATGAGGTTGGAGAATGGAGAGGGATGGCAGAACCATTCCATCCCTTCTCTTTATTGATTTCAGAGGACATGGAAGGAAAGGGAACAGACGGCTTGGCTTCCATCAGCAGAACTCGGGGGGGTGAACAAGGGGGGTGTACAGCCTGAGATAAATGCCTGACTGAAGGCTATTTCCTGAACCGAGGGGTCTTAACGATCGGGAGCTGTGACACACTCCTATCTCTTGTGCTACATGAGGACAAATGACATACATTTCTAGACAATCTGTCAGAGCACATGCAGTACAGGCAGGTATTGAGGGCTGAGTATGTTTTGGGGGCCACCATTTTTCTGCAGTTGGTTGTAAAGTTGTCTTGTTAAAATGAATCCTATTTCGTAGGGTACCTGTGAGTAGAGCAGCTCCTGTAAAGATACTGACCAGTTATCATTCCAGAGAGCGAGCGAGCGAGAGAATAGAAAGACGGAGAGAGAAAGAGAGAAAATAGAAAGACGGAGAGAGAAATGGAGTCTGCAGAACATGCCTAATGATAGTGCATTGTTATCCTGCTGGGTATTGGGGAGAAAGATAGCATCAACAAGAATAGGCCAATTAATTTAAGTTAAAAAATAAAATAAAAACTGTTGAGAATGGTGTTCAGAGGGTAAGGACTCCGTGACACGTGTTCAGAGGGTAAGGACTCCGTGACACGTGTTCAGAGGGTAAGGACTCCGTGACGCGTGTTCAGAGGGTAAGGACTCCGTGACGCGTGTTCAGAGGGTAAGGACTCCGTGACGCGTGTTCAGAGGGTAAGGACTCCGTGACGCGTGTTCAGAGGGTAAGGACTCCGTGACATGTGTTCAGAGGGTAAGGACTCCGTGACATGTGTTCAGAGGGTAAGGACTCCGTGACATGTGTTCAGAGGGTAAGGACTCCGTGACATGTGTTCAGAGGGTAAGGACTCCGGGACATGTGTTCAGAGGGTAAGGACTCCGTGACATGTGTTCAGAGGGTAAGGACTCCGTGACATGTGTTCAGAGGGTAAGGACTCCGTGACATGTGTTCAGAGGGTAAGGACTCCGTGACATGTGTTCAGAGGGTAAGGACTCCGTGACATGTGTTCAGAGGGTAAGGACTCCGTGACATGTGTTCAGAGGGTAAGGACTCCGTGACATGTGTTCAGAGGGTAAGGACTCCGTGACATGTGTTCAGAGGGTAAGGACTCCGTGACATGTGTTCAGAGGGTAAGGACTCCGTGACATGTGTTCAGAGGGTAAGGACTCCGGGACATGTGTTCAGAGGGTAAGGACTCCGGGACATGTGTTCAGAGGGTAAGGACTCCGTGAGGGTTTTGTTATATATATATAAGTTAGGCTGTGGGTTATAAACACAACTCTTAGGTACAATCTGCAAAACGTACAGCCCCATTCCTCAATAGCAAAAAAGTACTGTTTTGGCTAACAAAGAAATGACAGATTGTGGCTTTAAAGCCAATGATTTCAAGTAATGGCCATGTAACAGTGGCTCTACTGAGGCAATACAGCTTTTCAGCTAAAATCGGTTGTCACTGTCTGGGGAATTGGCAAAGTCATAAACCTGCCTACTACTACAATGTGTCTTCTTAAAATGTGATTTTAATTCCAATCCTAAACATTAACCACACTGCTAACCTCTTGTTCTACCCCTAACCTTGAATTTAAAAAAGCAACATTTTGCTTTGATACACTTTTACGATAGACGATTTAGAATTTGATTCATGCCTATTTTGTGGGAACCGCTAAGGACACCCTCCTGTCCTTTGCTTCTGGCCCACAAAGAGCCAATTTACACTTAACCCGAAAATGTAGCCTGAGCTGCCGTATGGAGTGTGTGACGCAATTGCGGAGCCTCCAGAGGCATGCAGAGGACAAATTGAGCTCGTACCACATCGCCCTGCGCCGCTCAAAGTTTGTAATAATGAGGAGGGCTTCGTATAGCTTCACATCGACATGATTGGTTGAGGGCGAGAGTTCCTGTACAAACGCAAATTCACTTCTTGACAACCTCTTTCACAACAGATCTGCGGCGGGCGACTGCCCTGACGTCTGCGGCGGGCGACTGCCCTGACTTCTGCGGCGGGCGACTGCCCTGACTTCTGCGGCGGGCGACTGCCCTGACTTCTGCGGCGGGCGACTGCCCTGACTTCTGCGGCGGGCGACTGCCCTGACTTCTGCGGCGGGCGACTGCCCTGACTTCTGCGGCGCGCGACTGCCCTGACTTCTGCGGCGCGCGACTGCCCTGACTTCTGCGGCGCGCGACTGCCCTGACTTCTGCGGCGCGCGACTGCCCTGACTTCTGCGGCGCGCGACTGCCCTGACTTCTGCGGCGCGCGACTGCCCTGACTTCTGCGGCGGGCGACTGCCCTGACTTCTGCGGCGGGCGACTGCCCTGACTTCTGCGGCGGGCGACTGCCCTGAGGTCTGCGGCGGGCGACTGCCCTGACTTCTGCGGCGGGCGACTGCCCTGACTTCTGCGGCGGGCGACTGCCCTGACTTCTGCGGCGCGCGACTGCCCTGACTTCTGCGGCGCGCGACTGCCCTGACTTCTGCGGCGGGCGACTGCCCTGAGGTCTGCAGCGTATGAAAAATGTCCAATTTTTTTTTACATCTGAATAATAATTAACATTTCCTGTTGCTGTAGGATTATGTTCCTGCTGTAGCAAACTGGCTCAAATTAAAAATCTACATCTGTAACAGCATGTTGGTAGGACGACGTAAAGACGTTTATCATATGCACAGGATACACAGTAGTATTAGAGGTTCTCCTCTCAACAATGCAACATAGTTAGAATAGTAAGAATAACAAAGGACGTCAACCCACTGTTCGTAGGCAGTCAACCCACTGTTCGTAGGCAGTCAACCCACTGTTCCTAGGCAGTCAACCCACTGTTCCTAGGATGTCAACCCACTGTTCGTAGGCCGTCATTGTAAATAAGAATTTGTTCTTAACTGACTTTCCTAGTTAAGAAAAAAATGAGTAAAATTCCAAACTAGACCAAACCATGAAGACAATGGATCAGACTGCAAACAGTTCAAGAAAGAAACTTCTGCGCCGACTTATGACTGAATACCATGTGTCACTTCCTGTCCTTCCAATTCAACCTTAACCCATTGATTGTGATCAGTTACTGTCCCCTGTCTGGGGGCCGCTGGCGTTGACAGCACCTCAACGTCTTCATGTCCATGACAGAGCCATCAGTCACCCTGAAGGCTTGAGTGAAAGGGCCAGACGTGTTTGTGCGCGAGTATGTGTGTGTCTCTTTTTGCCACCGCTGTGTGTCTGACAGATGCCTTGTGTCTAACCAGCACCTCTCCTCCTTTATCTGCCTAGGCAGGCCAATCCTCCTGTATCCACCTATCATCATCTCAGACCTCCCTGATCCCCAGCAGCTTTCCGTTAGATACTGTGTATGTATTCTTGACGTTTGCGTTAAGACATGATAACTACTGTATGTTAGACCCGAACGGATGAAAAATGACAGGTCTGCAAATAGGATAACAAGTTTGTTTCCCCCTCCCGCCTAATAGATGGGGTTTCATTGATTTGATTGCTCATTTAACCTTGGTAATAGCAGCAAGCTGCCGAGAGCAGGCCAGAAGTAACTAAATATTTTGTTATTCTCCTCGCTACTATTGATGACTGCAATGACTCACTGAGGAGGAGAGTGGAGGAGAGGAGGAGAGTGGAGGAGAGAGGAGGAGAGGAAGAACAAGGCACCAGAATCATTTCTCCACTCCTCCAATCCTCTCCCAGGGACCATAGTCATGTCTCCACTCCTCCACTCCTCTCCCAGGCACCATAGTCATGTCTCCACTCCTCCACTCCTCTCCCAGGGACCATAGTCATGTCTCCACTCCTCCACTCCTCTCCCAGGCACCATAGTCATGTCTCCACTCCTCCACTCCTCTCCCAGGCACCATAGTCATGTCTCCACTCCTCCAATCCTCTCCCAGGCACCATAGTCATGCCTCCACTCCTCTCTCAGGCACCATAGTCATGTCTCCACTCCTCCACTCCTCTCCCAGGCACCATAGTCATGTCTCCACTCCTCCACTCCTCTCCCAGGCACCATAGTCATGTCTCCACTCCTCCAATCCTCTCCCAGGCACCATAGTCATGCCTCCACTCCTCTCTCAGGCACCATAGTCATGTCTCCACTCCTCCAATCCTCTCCCAGGCACCATAGTCATGCCTCCACTCCTCTCTCAGGCACCATAGTCATGTCTCCACTCCTCCACTCCTCTCTCAGGCACCAGAATCATGTCTCCACTCCTCCAATCCTCTCCCAGGCACCATAGTCATGTCTCCACTCCTCCACTCCTCTCTCAGGCACCATAGTCATGTCTCCACTCCTCCACTCCTCTCCCAGGCACCATAGTCATGTCTCCACTCCTCCACTCCTCTCCCAGGCACCATAGTCATGTCTCCACTCCTCCACTCCTCTCCCAGGGACCATAGTCATGTCTCCACTCCTCCACTCCTCTCCCAGGGACCATAGTCATGTCTCCACTCCTCTCCCAGGCACCATAGTCATGTCTCCACTCCTCCACTCCTCTCCCAGGCACCATAGTCATGTCTCCACTCCTCCAATCCTCTCCCAGGCACCATAGTCATGTCTCCACTCCTCCAATCCTCTCTCAGGCACCATAGTCATGTCTCCACTCCTCCAATCCTCTCCCAGGCACCATAGTCATGTCTCCACTCCTCCAATCCTCTCCCAGGCACCATAGTCATGTCTCCACTCCTCCACTCCTCTCTCATGCACCATAGTCATGTCTCCACTCCTCTCCCAGGCACCATAGTCATGTCTCCACTCCTCCACTCCTCTCCCAGGCACCATAGTCATGTCTCCACTCCTCCACTCCTCTCCCAGGCACCATAGTCATGTCTCCACTCCTCCACTCCTCTCCCAGGGACCATAGTCATGTCTCCACTCCTCCACTCCTCTCCCAGGGACCATAGTCATGTCTCCACTCCTCTCCCAGGCACCATAGTCATGTCTCCACTCCTCCAATCCTCTCCCAGGCACCATAGTCATGTCTCCACTCCTCCAATCCTCTCCCAGGCACCATAGTCATGCCTCCACTCTTCTCTCAGGCACCATAGTCATGTCTCCACTCCTCCAATCCTCTCCCAGGCACCATAGTCATGTCTCCACTCCTCCACTCCTCTCCCAGGCACCATAGTCATGTCTCCACTCCTCCACTCCTCTCCCAGGCACCATAGTCATGTCTCCACTCCTCCACTCCTCTCCCAGGGACCATAGTCATGTCTCCACTCCTCCACTCCTCTCCCAGGGACCATAGTCATGTCTCCACTCCTCTCCCAGGCACCATAGTCATGTCTCCACTCCTCCACTCCTCTCCCAGGCACCATAGTCATGTCTCCACTCCTCCAATCCTCTCCCAGGCACCATAGTCATGTCTCCACTCCTCCACTCCTCTCCCAGGCACCATAGTCATGTCTCCACTCCTCCAATCCTCTCCCAGGCACCATAGTCATGTCTCCACTCCTCCACTCCTCTCCCAGGCACCATAGTCATGTCTCCACTCCTCCAATCCTCTCCCAGGCACCATAGTCATGTCTCCACTCCTCCACTCCTCTCCCAGGCACCATAGTCATGTCTCCACTCCTCCAATCCTCTCCCAGGCACCATAGTCATGTCTCCACTCCTCCAATCCTCTCCCAGGCACCATAGTCATGTCTCCACTCCTCCACTCCTCTCCCAGGCACCATAGTCATGTCTCCACTCCTCCACTCCTCTCCCAGGCACCATAGTCATGTCTCCACTCCTCCACTCCTCTCCCAGGCACCATAGTCATGTCTCCACTCCTCCAATCCTCTCCCAGGCACCATAGTCATGTCTCCACTCCTCTCTCAGGCACCATAGTCATGTCTCCACTCCTCCACTCCTCTCTCAGGCACCAGAATCATGTCTCCACTCCTCCAATCCTCTCTCAGGCACCAAGTCCATGTAGGAGGCTTCCAAAGTCAGACATCCTCCTCCCCATTGGCTGGAGAGTCACATCCACTGCTGGAGCTGAGGTTGAGAAGCCACCCGTGAAGAAGTCAACTAAAATCTGGCTTGTCTGATTCATTTCCGTCCATACTAAAATGCACACCAAGTCTGAATTTCCTTTCAAAGAAAATGTAGACAAAATAATTAAAAACGCAGTACAACAGTTTAGCAAATGAAAGGTACTTGTTTTTGAAACGCATTTTAATTTGAGGAAAATAAATCTGACTTCTTGTGAAAAGCCTTTTTTCGGAAGTAGTTTCTCGCTCTTCACTGCTTCCTTGAAAATCCATTGCTCTGTGTGGAGACGGTGGTCTTCCTGGTCTTCTATCCTCTGTTGTATTACTGCCCTCTCACTAAAGTCAATAAAGACTTCTCAAAGCTCTCTACAAAAACACTGAGCATTGGTCCAATGTCAAGTAAAATCGTTGGCACCTGTTTTGTTGGGAGCAAGCTGACAGCTTAGTGATTGAAGAGTTGCATTGGCATATAGGCTTTGGCTTTTTAGGCTAAGTGGAAAAGACCATTGCTGCACAGGAGACCCAGGACCAACCCTGTCAGTCCCACACAGACACACAGAATATCTTTCTCTGCAGGGAATCCTCCCTCAACAAAAGCACATCATCAGGTATTTCCAGAGGAATCCGTCTCCTTAGTTGAGCATTAGAAATATCAGTTTTAGCCAGTGTCTCTATCTCACATTTCCACTTTGAAATGTCAGGGGACGCTTTGACGTGTCAGAGAAGAGGATTATTCCAGGAGAAATGGAGTCTCCCTCAGCCTGAAAACAGTCTAATTTATCCCCCAGATGGCTCTTCATTCCTTAATGACATTTACTCAGCTCCATACAGTGACGGGCTACATCCCAAATAGCCCCCTTTTCTCTATATAGTGCACTACTTTTGACCAGGGCCCAATAGGGTAGTGCACTATATAGAGAACAGGATGCCATTTGGGATGGAGCATTGGCCTTTGGTCGGTCGGTCCGTGGGAACGCCACGCAAGCAGCTCAGTGGCTTTGCTTTGTGTCGTCTAATAAAACCTTAAGTGGACAAAAATGTCTTCCATAAAACGCGCTGGTTCAACAGCTTTATCATCGTGGGTCCGCAGCAAATGTCAAGCAAGAGATGTTCACTGGAGCGTCATCAAATCACCCTCAATGAAAATGGTCAATAAATCAAATTTCAAATCAAATTTATTTATATAGCCCGTCGTACATCAGCTGATATCTCAAAGTGCTGTACAGAAACCCAGCCTAAAACCCCAAACAGAAAGCAATGCAGGTGTAGAAGCACGTTGGCTAGGAAAAACTCCAGAGAAAGGCCAACACCTAGGAAGAAACCTAGAGAGGAACCAGGCTGAGGGGGATTATTCCATAGAATACTACACTTCCCATGAAATCATCCCTTAATTGTGCAGTTACACTGACCAAATGTAGGTTATCCTCATATCCTAAGATCTTAGAGCAAATCATTCATGAAATGATTACAAAGATGCGTATAAAAAAAATGTCTTAATTATTAGCATTTGAACAACAAGATATTGATTGGAATTTATGCATTTGTTTCAATGTGTTACTGATTGATTTATTTGGTATTGGCTTCATATGCATAGTATTCATTTGTGCAATGTGGTCCTCTGTAGCTCAGGTGGTCTAGCATGGCACTTGCAACACCAAAATAATGGGTTCGATTCCCAGGACCACCCATATATAAGATGTATGTACGCTTCTGCTAAAAGATATATAGTAGTAATGTTCAGGCTAGGCTACCTGCCACCCTCTCTTCCTCTAAATGAACCTCACCCTTCCATCCTACTCCCTTACAGCCATGAGGAGACATTAATTTCCAACAGTCTCTTCAACTAGGGTTTGGGGGTATACCAAATTTACCGTATTACAGGTTGTTGTTTTTTTAAACCCTCTGTATTGACGGTATCTGCAAAATCATAACGTTTTTTTTTTAAACACATTTTAATATTTGTACTTTAAAAAAAATAAGTACCTGGAGTCAACTCGTGCACTAGCTAATAGATATAGCAGATCACGTTCACTATTTCGCTTATATTTTATTATAAAAGCTTCTCAATACTAGTTTCCCAAAACAGCTGTTAGAGCCAATCGCGTGTGTTTGTTAACAAATAAGCAAAATGGATGCTTTGTGAGTTTAGTCACTCCTGCAGTGCAACTTAAGTGAGATGATCAAGTTACACATATATGAAATTCACTACTAAATGTTTTCCAGCTATATATATATATTTATATTAAGTTAATTATCTAAGATGTGCCAAATAAATTCTGTCCAGATGGGTTTTGCTAATGTTAGCTAAGTGGCAAACGTTAGCTTGCAAGATCAAGCGTCTTGCTAACAGCAGCAGAGACAACCCCTCCTGGTCTAATATTTATGTTTTCTACGTGCTCCAAACTGCGTTTTCAGCTACTTGCATAACTTCATGAGATGGGTTGTCCGTCTTAGTAGTAACCTTGCATCCGCTAAGTGGACTCGTTAATACTTGTTAGCATTCGAGTAGGTGACCTTTTTGGGCTTATTTTTTGGGGGGTGAAAAAAACAATATATAGCAGCCCTTGTGTGCACAACCGGTAATAGCGTAAATCCCGGCGTGTCACAGGCACGGTATAAAGATATGGAAATCTGGATACCACCCAACTCTATCTTCAACGTAGCTCTTTACATGCCTGTTAACCTGAACGGGCCCTCCAATCTCACACACCAGACTTAGGCTGTGAAACAGAACCATGATGAGTGCAACCATGCACATCAATCATAAACAGCTATCAATAAATCATTACATTTAAATGGGTCTTAATGATGGAAGTTTTGCTGACTGACTGGGCCTGTGTTTATGGCCCCATGATGGAACTGCACACACAAGACATTTACAATGCAGCGTGATATCATAAAAAGTGGCCTGCCAATGGTTCAGAACACATTGACTACATTGATGATAACACTTCTTCAATTACTGGCATGATGACTGCATGATACAACTGGATGATGGAAACGTAGCATTATATTACCAATGTAGAAAAACTATGGGGAAGGCCCAGTGAAGAAAAATGAAGTCATATCACCAACGCGTTGAAACAATCCATTCCAAGGCTTCAGATTGGAAAAATCAACCTTCTGTTCTTGGAGGAAATTGAGAAAATTGAGAAAAACTAGTAAGACGTGAGCCACATCAATTGATCCCATAGAGAATGTGCCGGTATGCTATATGATGTGCTTTCTGCCATTTAAGAACAACACATACTTTTACATTCACAGTCCCAGAGTTTCAAGCAGTGATCCACTACGGTGCTGGCAGTCAGCGATCCACTACGGTGCTGGCAGTCAGCGGTCCACTACGGGGCAGACAGTCAGCGGTCCACTACGGGGCAGACAGTCAGCGGTCCACTACGGGGCAGACAGTCAGCGGTCCACTACGGGGCAGACAGTCAGCGATCCACTACGGGGCAGACAGTCAGCGATCCACTACGGGGCAGACAGTCAGCGATCCACTACGGGGCAGACCGTCAGCGATCCACTACGGGGCAGACCGTCAGCGGTCCACTACAGGGCAGACAGTCAGCGGTTCACTACGGGGCTGACAGTCAGCGGTTTACTACGGGGCTGACAGTCAGTGATCCACTACGGGGCAGACAGTCAGCGATCCACTACGGGGCAGACAGTCAGCGATCCACTACGGGGCAGACAGTCAGCGGTCAACTACGGGGCAGACAGTCAGCGGTTCACTACGGGGCAGACAGTCAGCGATCCACTACGGGGCTGACAGTCAGCGGTTCACTACGGGGCTGACAGTCAGCGATCCACTACGGGGCTGACAGTCAGCGATCCACTACGGGGCTGACAGTCAGTGATCCACTATGGGGCTGACAGTCAGTGATCCACTACGGGGCTGACAGTCAGTGATTTACTACGGGGGCTGACAGAGATCCACTACGGGGCTGACTGCTGTTAACAAAGTTAACAGCAGTCAGTGCATATGAAAGACAGACAAGATGAAAGGGAATATGCAACTGTCACACTTACTTTGTGGTTTCTATGTCTGGCAGAGAGACACAGAGACAAATGTACCATTGAAGTAACAATGGCTGTTTATACCAAATGTGGCAGGCAGACAAGGGTAAAGTCCTTGAAATGAGATTCTCCTTCTGGTATTGTGTTGTATTGTACTGTGGATATCTTCTCAATGTCTTTAATTATTCATTAAGAGTGGTAACTGTGTTGCAAAACAGGGACAGGGGTGGCAGGTGGCCTAGCGGTTAGAGTTGCACCAGTAATTGTAAAGGTTCCCAGTTTCAATCCCCGAGCCCGACAAGGTGAAAAATCGGTATTTTTGCCCTTGATCAAGGCAGTTAACACCACACAAAAACAGCTCCCGGGGCACGAGCGCCCAATGTGTCAGTTCACAACACCTCTCCGATTGGGTTAAAAGCAGAAGGCAAGTTTCAGTTGGACCTTGTGTGCAATTGACAATAAAAATAAATGGAATCCTTTCATTTAATTCTTAACCCATAAGTTTAAGCTGAGGGGGGGGTTCTACTAAGCTATATAGAATTGTTCTAAGAAGGTCACGCTAAGGATGATTTTGCTATTTGATCTTGAATTTTAAGACCCCTTGAAGTATCCCCAAAATAAACTCAGCAAAAAAAAAACATCCTCTCACTGTCAACTGTTTTTATTTTCAGCAAACTTAACATGTGTAAATATTTGTATGAACATAAGATTCAACAACTGAGACAAACTGAACAAGTTCCACAGACATGTGGCTAACAGAAATGGAATAATGTGTCACTGAACAAAGGGGGGGTAAACATCAAAAGTAACAGTCAGTATCTGGTGTGGCCACCAGCTGCATTAACTACTGCAGTGCATCTCCTCCTCATGAACTTCACTACATTTGCTAGTTCTTGCTCTCTCAGCCTATTGCAGACAGTCTGAGCACTGATGGAGGGATTTTGCTTTCCTGGTGTAACTCAGGCAGTTGTTGTTGCCATCCTGTACCTGTCCCGCAGGTGTGTTGTTCAGATGTACCGATCCTGTGCAGGTGTTGTTACACATGGTCTGTCACTGCGAGGACGATCAGCTGTCTGTCCCATCTCCCTGTAGCTCTGTCTTAGGCATCTCAGAGTACAGATGTTGCAATTTATTGCCCTGGCCACATCTGCATGCCTAAAGCAGATGAGCAGGGACCCTGGGCATCTTTTTTTGTGTGTTTTTCAGAGTCAGTAGAAAGGCCTCTTTAGTGTCCTAAGTTTTCATAACTGTGACCTTTTAATTGCCTACCGTCTGTAAGCTGTTAGTGTCTTAACGACCGTTCCACAGGTGCATATTCATTAATTGTTTATGGTTCATTGAACAAGCATGGGAAACAGTATTAAACCCTTTACAATGAAGATCTGTGAAGTTATTTGGATATTTACAAATTATCTTTGAAAGACAGGGTCCTGAAAAAGGCACATTTCCTTTATTGCTGAGATAATATAAAACATTATTTGATGAAAATGTGGATTTGGCCTTACTTGTTCTGAAGTGTCTGTCCTGTCTGAGAGTTATAAGAAAGATCAGGAAACAAAAAAACGTTATTTTTGGTACTGAACCGTCTCCATATTTACTGTACTTCCATTCATTGTTTCAACTGGTACCAGGGGACCTTGAGACAAGTCATGTGATGCCTGTGGGCGTCCTAGAGCAAAACGGAGTACAGTGTTTTCCTGAGAATCTCATCTTTCCATACAGGGGTCATAATAGTTTGTAGGCGGGCTTCCCGAGTTGCACAAGGCGTCACTACAAATCCGGGTTCGATCCCGGGCTGTGTCGCAGCCGGCCATGCCCGGGAGACCCATGAGGAGGCGCACAATTGGCTCAGCATCGTCCGGGTTAGGGGAGGGTTTGGCCAACCGTGATGTCCTTGTCCCATCGTGCTCTAGTGATTCCTGTGGTGGGCCAGGCGCAGTGCACACTGACACGGTCACAGTTGGACGGTGTTTCCTGTGACACATTGGCGCGGCTGACTTCTGGGTTAAGTGAGCAGTGTGTCAAGAAGCATTGCATCTTGGCAGGCCCTGATTAGGAGGATGCATGGCCCTCCCCCGAGTCCGTACAAGTCCGTCAGCGATGGGACAACACTGGAACTTCCAATTGAGGAGAAAAAAGTAACAAAAATACAAATTAAATAAATAATAATAATAGTGTGTAGGCCAAACCACTCGGACGCTACAGACGATTTTGTGAGAAGACAGATTTTTCGGGATGTTTCATGGTCTGACAAACACCGCTCTAGCTCTGTCACCTTTCACTTCAGATGCGGAAGTGCAACACCGGCAGAGACAGTGGATTGAGACGCATCCAAGGCAAAGAATAAATACATTATAAAGATATCTCTAGCTTAAACTGACTGATTTTGATGGGGATTTTGTTATTATGATAATTAGATTTCCGCAGGGGCGTGGTCATAGACCTCAGGGGGTTTAAATATCTTAAGAGCAGCAGACCCATGAAACAAGTGCCGTGCTGCGCCTCAGAACAGACCCATGAAACAAGTGCCGTGCTGCGCCTCAGAACAGACTAGAGGTCGACCGAATATGATTTTTCAACGCCGATATCGTTATTGGAAGACCCCAAAAAAAAGCCGATACTGATTAAATCGGCCAATTTTTTTTTTTACATTTATTTGTAATAATGATAATTACAACAATACTGAATGAACACTTATAATAAAATACATCAATAAAATCAATTTAGCCTCAAATAAATAATGAAATTTGGTTTAAATAATGTAAAAACAAAGTGATGGAGAATAAAGTAAAAGTGCAATATGTGCCATGTAAAAAAGCTAATGTTTAAGTTCCTTGCTCAGAACATGAGAACATATGAAAGCTGGTGGTTACTCTTAACATGAGTCTTCAATATTCCCAGGTAAGAATTTTTAGGTTTTAGTTATTATGGGAATTATAGGACAATTTCTTTCTATACCATTTGTATTTCATATACCTTTGACTATTGGATTTTCTTATAGGCACTTTAGTATTACCAGTGTAACAGTACAGTGTAACAGTGTAACAGTAACAGAACCAGGAACACATCGACAACAGCCACCCCCGAAGCATCGTTCCCCATCGCTCCACAAATGCCGCGGCCCAACTACTCCAAGTCTCAGAGTGAGTGACGTCACCGATTGAAACGCTATTAGTGCGCACCCCACTAACTAGCTAGCCATTTCACATCGGTTACACCAGCCTAATTTCGGGAGTTGATAGGCTTGAAGTCATAAACAGCGCAATGCTTGAAACACGAAAGTTCTGTTTGAATGAATGCTTACGAGCCTGCTGGTGCCTACCATCGCTCAGTCAGACTGCACTATCAAATCATAGACTTAATTATAACATAATAACACACAGAAATACGAGCCTTAGGTCATTAATATGGTCGAATCCGGAAACTATCATCTCGAAAACAAAATGTTTATTCTTTCAGTGAAATACGGAATCGTTCCATATTTTATCTAACGGGTGGCATCCATAAGTCTAAATATTGCTGTTACATTGCACAACCTTAAATGTTATGTCATAATTACGTAAAATTCTGGCAAATTAGTTCGCAACAAGCCAGGCGGCCCAAACTGTTGCATATACCCTGACTCTGTGTGCAATGAACGCAAGAGAAGTGACACA
Organism: Oncorhynchus masou masou; assembly: GCF_036934945.1. Classification (NCBI taxonomy): domain Eukaryota; kingdom Metazoa; phylum Chordata; class Actinopteri; order Salmoniformes; family Salmonidae; genus Oncorhynchus; species Oncorhynchus masou. Next base: position 10,622,306 of record NC_088233.1, on the reverse strand, counting down.
ATTTCACCTGGTTAATATTGCCTGCTGACTTGGATTTATTTTAGTTAAATATGCAGGTTTAAAAATATAAACTTCTGTGTATAGAGTTTAAGAAAGACATTGGTGTTTATGGTTAGGCACACGTTTGAGCAATGACAGTCCTGTTTCGCGAATGCGCACCACATCGATAATATGCAACATAGGACACGCTAGATAAACTAGTAATATCATCAACCATGTGTAGTTAACTAGTGATTATGATTGATTGATTGTTTTTTTATAAGATAAGTTTAAGGCTAGCTAGCAACTTACCTTGTCTTCTTACTGCATTCGCATAACAGGCAGGCTCTTCGTGGAGTGCAATGAGAGGCAGGTGGTTAGACCGTTGGACTAGTTAACTGTAAGGTTGCAAGATTGTATCACTGAGCTGACAAGGTAAAAATCTGTTGTTCTGCCCCTGAACAAGGCAGTTAACCCACCGTTCCTAGGCTGTCATTGAAAATAAGAATGTGTTCTTAACTAACTTTCCTAGTTAAATAAAGGTGTCAAAAATAATAATAATAATAATAATACTAATAATAATAATATAATATTGGCCAAATCGGAGTCCAAAAATACAGATTTGCGATGGTTATGAAAACTTGAAATCAGCCTAATTAATCGGCCTTTCTGATTAATCGGTCGACCTCTAGAACAGACCCATGAAACAAGTGCCGTGCTGCCTCAGAACAGTGTGTGAACACTGCAGACTCAAAGTCACCCACACGCATGTACCAATGCATGTGCATGCACGCACAAGTCTACAAACACAACATCCCTCCCTCCACAGCCAGACGTGTACCTGTAGAGTGCAGGGCTGACAGTCTGTCGTTCCTCTGGTAACACCAGAGGGCCTCCTATGACAACACATCCAGTGTTGTGTGTGTGTGTGTGTGTGTGTGTGTCTCAGGCCTCATGCATATGTATTGTTATGAATAATGAACGACTTCCACTGTGACAACATGAAAACCAGAAGAGCCCCATGCTGCTGGAGAGGAGGATGGAGATGACAGGAGGATGGAGGAGAGGAGGATGGGGGAGAGGAGCGGAGGATGGGGGAGAGGAGAGTGCGCCGGCGGTTGGTGGGAATGTTTTGGTGGATCACAGAGAGAAATCAGACCAAAGAGAGGGAATCTGAGAGAAGGCTCCTCTCCTCCATTACAGTCAGGGCTGAGGATGGTAGGCTGGAGAGACCCGAGCTGATTTCTGGTCGTTGTCTCCTCCAATGGCACATCAGGAGCATTCAGAGCGTGAACGGTAAAAACTATTAGCTTCTCGTTGCTCCGTGGCCCATGTATGGTCTGTCCTCTCCTCCAGTTACCACGGCGCTAGAACACTCGTATCGACAGGAGGGGCTCCAAACCGAAATGAGATATAACGAAACTGTTGCTCACTTTGTGTGTGTGTGTGTGTGTGTGTGTGTGTGTGTGTGTGTGTGTGTGTGTGTGTGTGTGTGTGTGTGTGTGTGTGTGTGTGTGTGTGTGTGTGTGTAATTCTCAGTACGTGGGGCACGTTTCCCTCCATGTGAAGCAGTTCCACCCAGCAGGCTTTTGAACTTGGAATATTAAACACTGAGCATCAGAATGCTGCACTTATTAAAGATAATACATTGAAAGCTATAGGCCAGTGATTAAACAGCACCGAATTATGGAAAGGATATCAGTCATTTATTACAATAAATATTCAATCTTTTATAGCGCTATTCATTACATAAAGAAATCTCAAAGCAACAACAAATAACATTAAATTCAAAAACAACAACATCATTAATCATCATGAGTTCATCGACGGTCAAGAGACTGAAGGTTGATAAAGTTCATGGCTTGAGTGAGGTCAGCGGAGGGAAGGATGAGGTCAGAGTGGGGAAGGATGTGGTCAGCGTGGGAAGGATGAGGTCAGCGGAGGGAAGGATGAGGTCAGCGGAGGGAAGGATGAGGTCAGCGGAGGGAAGGATGAGGTCAGAGTGGGAAGGATGAGGTCAGAGTGGGAAGGATGAGGTCAGCGTGGGAAGGATGGGGTCAGGGGAGGGAAGGATGGGGTCAGCGGAGGGAAGGATGAGGTCAGCGGTGGGAAGGATGAGGTCCGAGTGGGAAGGATGTGGTCAGCGGAGGGAAGGATGTGATCAGAGTGGGAAGGATGTGGTCAGAGTGGGAGGGATGTGGTCAGAGTGGGAGGGATGTGGTCAGAGTGGGAGGGATGTGGTCAGCGTGGGAGGGATGTGGTCAGAGTGGGAGGGATGTGGTCAGAGTGGGAGGGATGTGGTCAGAGTGGGAGGGATGTGGTCAGAGTGGGAGGGATGTGGTCAGAGTGGGAGGGATGTGGTCAGAGTGGGAGGGATGTGGTCAGAGTGGGAGGGATGTGGTCAGCGTGGGAAGGATGTGGTCAGAGTGGGAGGGATGTGGTCAGAGTGGGAGGGATGTGGTCAGCGTGGGAAGGATGAGGTCAGCGGAGGGATGGATGAGGTCAGAGTGGGAAGGATGTGGTCAGAGTGGGAAGGATGTGGTCAGCAGTGGGAAGGATGAGGTCAGAGAAGGAGGGATGTGGTCAGCGTGGGAAGGATGAGGTCAGCGGAGGGAAGGATGAGGTCAGCGGAGGGAAGGATGAGGTCAGCGGAGGGAAGGATGAGGTCAGCGGAGGGAAGGATGAGGTCAGCGGAGGGAAGGATGAGGTCAGCGGAGGGAGGGATGTGGTCAGCGTGGGAGGGATGTGGTCAGCGTGGGAGGGATGAGGTCAGCGGATGGAAGGATATGGTCAGAGTGGGAAGGATGAGGTCAGCGGAGGGAAGGATGAGGTCAGAGTGGGAAGGATGAGGTCAGCGGTGGGAAGGATGTGGTCAGAGTGGGAAGGATGAGGTCAGAGTGGGAAGGATGAGGTCAGCTGAGGGAAGGATGAGGTCAGCGCGGGAAGGATGAGGTCAGCGCAGGGAAGGATGAGGTCAGCGCAGGGAAGGATGAGGTCAGCGCAGGGAAGGATGAGGTCAGCGTGGGAAGGATGAGGTCAGCTGAGGGAAGGATGTGATCAGAGTGGGAAGGATGAGGTCAGCGTGGGAAGGATGAGGTCAGCGCGGGAAGGATGAGGTCAGCGCGGGAAGGATGAGGTCAGCGCGGGAAGGATGAGGTCAGCGCGGGAAGGATGAGGTCAGCGGGGAAGGATGAGGTCAGCGTGGGAAGGATGAGGTCAGCGTGGGAAGGATGAGGTCAGCGTGGGAAGGATGAGGTCAGCGTGGGAAGGATGAGGTCAGCGTGGGAAGGATGAGGTCAGCGTGGGAAGGATGAGGTCAGCGTGGGAAGGATAAGATCAGAGTGGGAAGGATGAGGTCAGCGGAGGGAAGGATGAGGTCAGCGGAGGGAAGGATGAGGTCAGCGTGGGAAGGATGAGGTCAGCGTGGGAAGGATAAGGTCAGCGGAGGGAAGGATGAGGTCAGAGTGGGAAGGATGAGGTCAGCGGAGGGAAGGATGTGGTCAGAGTGTGAAGGATGAGGTCAGAGTGTGAAGGATGAGGTCAGCGGAGGGAAGGGTGAGGTCAGCGGAGGGAAGGGTGAGGTCAGCGGAGGGAAGGGTGAGGTCAGCGGAGGGAAGGGTGAGGTCAGCGGAGGGAAGGGTGAGGTCAGCGGAGGGAAGGGTGAGGTCAGCGGAGGGAAGGGTGAGGTCAGCGGAGGGAAGGGTGAGGTCAGCGGAGGGAAGGGTGAGGTCAGCGGAGGGAAGGATGAGGTCAGCGGAGGGAAGGATGAGGTCAGCGGAGGGAAGGGTGAGGTCAGCGGAGGGAAGGGTGAGGTCAGCGGAGGGAAGGATGAGGTCAGCAGAGGGAAGGGTGAGGTCAGCGGAGGGAAGGGTGAGGTCAGCGGAGGGAAGGGTGAGGTCAGCGGAGGGAAGGGTGAGGTCAGCGGAGGGAAGGGTGAGGTCAGCGGAGGGAAGGATGAGGTCAGCGGAGGGAAGGATGTGGTCAAAGGGAGAGGCGGGAGCAGCAGGATGTCTCCTCATCCACTCCGTCTGTGGCTTCGTATGACTCAGGTCAGATGACGTTAGAGTTCCGTACAAGAAGCTAGCTCACGACACAGCTTCTTATGGTGACAAGAAGACAGATTAACTACACGACCTCAGGTTCATAAACAGTACTTACTGGTTAATCCATACTACGGGATGGACGAATGTAGACACTGAATTATTGATTTAAAAGCTTTCCATTAGATCTGATAGTTAGATCGTCTATAGAAGAGAAAGAACCACACAGTGCAGGAGAGAGAAACAAATGGCAAGACAGTCTATGTGAAGATAAAGCAGAGCAACAGGTCGAGAGAGGTGTTCCTCCATCCATTGTTTCACTCCTTTTCCTCCACTCCATTAGGCTCTGGGGTCAATGTATGGAAATGTATGACAGTATCCATCCACCACATCAGTTACAGGGGTGAGTCTCCACTCTATTATCCCCCATCTGGAGTGTGTGAAAATGGGCTAAGATAACACCTTAGCCCCAGGCTGCGGCCCTCTGCACATTAATCAAGTGTAAACAGCCTGGCTGGTGGTACATTATCTGATAGTTAGACCCCCTCACTGCTATATCAACCACCCGGCATGTATGGCTGTGGCAGGCTCCATATGAGGATAACACACACAACAATATGAGGATATTTCCCGGCCTTACTATACAATAGAGTAGACAGAGACACAAAATCCCTATAGAAAGTCCAAATTACGTTTGGAATCCTGACATCTCCGCAACATAAAAAAAAAACAGGAAGCCCATGCATAGAGCCAACCCGCCAGAGAGAGAAATACTGCCACTTGTTATCTGTGCCCATTTATGGCGATTTAAAAGGAACCCAGGAGAGTAGGCATTGTTCAGGGGTGCACTATGTGCCCTGCCCCTCTGCCATATGGCACAGTGCTGGGAGACCTCCAGGGGGAGCCGTAGTGCCAAGCCCTAATGCAGGAGACAAGTGATTTATCACCTGGCCACCAGGGCTAATCCACCGGGCTCTCTGGTTCTCCTTGTGGGCCTCACACAGAGGAGGCTTTATTATCCACGTTTGTATCTACTGTACATACATTGAGAACACACACACACACACAGACAGCCGTGTATTAATCATTAGATAGCTATTCCCCCATTCTAACGTTGCTTAATTATGGAGAGTGCAAACATACACATCAGTGCAGTTGGGATTTATAATGTTTCCCTGTGTACACACATGATATAGATGATGAGGATGGTAGTAAGAAGGAGATGCAGAAGGAAAGATAGGCAATTAAAGGGCGTTATTGCGCAAGATAGTGAGGGATAGAAAGTGTGAGAGAGAAACAGAGCGGGAGAGAGAAACAGAGAGAAACAGAGCGGGAGAGAGAAACATGGAGAAACAGAGAAGGAGAGAGAGAGAAACAGAGAAGGAGAGAGAGAAACAGAAGGAGAGAAACAGAAGGAGAGAGAGAAACAGAAGGAGAGAAACAGAGAAACAGAAGGAGAGAGAGAAACAGGAGAGAGAGAAACAGAAGGAGAGAGAGAAACAGAAGGAGAGAGAGAAACAGGAGGAGAGAAACAGAGCAGGAGAGAGAAACAGAGGAGAGAGAAACATTGAGAAACAGAGAGAGAAACAGAGAAGGAGAGAGAGAAATAGAGAGAGAAACAGAGCAGGAGAGAGAAATGAGGAGAGAGAGAAACAGAGGAGAGAGAAACATTGAGAAACAGAGCGGGAGAGAGAAACAGAAGGAGAGAGAGAAACAGAGAGAAACAGAGAGAGAAACAGAGGAGGAGAGAGAGAGAGAGAGAAACAGAAGGAGAGAGAGAAACAGAAGGAGAGAGAGAAACAGAAGGAGAGAGAGAAACAGAAGGAGAGAGAGAAACAAAGAGAGAGAAACAGAAGGAGAGAGAGAAACAGAGAGAGAAACAGAGAGAGAAACAGAGAGAGAAACAGAAGGACAGAGAGAAACAGAGAGAGAAACAGAGAAGGAGAGAGAGAAACAGAGAGAGAAACAGAGAGAGAAACAGAGAAGGAGAGAGAGAAACAGAAGGAGAGAGAGAGAAATAGAGAGAGAAACAGAGTAGGAGAGAGAAACATGGAGAAACAGAGAAACAGAGGAGGAGAGAGAGAAACAGAGAAGGAGAGAGAGAAACAGAGAAGGAGAGAGAGAAACAGAGGAGAGAGAAAAATGGAGAAACAGAGCGGGAGAGAGAAACAGAGCGAGAGAGAGAAACAGAGGAGAGAGAAACAGAAGGAGAGAGAGAAACAGAGGGGGAGAGAAACAGAGGGGGAGAGAAACAGAGGGGGAGAGAAACAGAGGAGGAGAGAAACAGCGGAGGAGAGAGAGGAACAGAGGAGAGAGAAACATGGAGAAACAGAGCGGGAGAGGGAAACAGAGGAGAGAGAGAAACAGAAGGAGAGAGAGAAACAGAGGAGGAGAGAAACAGAGGAGGAGCGAGAGAAACAGAGGAGGAGAGAGAGAAACAGGGGAGGAGAGAGAGAAACAGGGGAGGAGAGAGAGAAACAGGGGAGGAGAGAGAGAAACAGGGGAGGAGAGAGAGACAGAAGAGGAGAGAGAGACAGAAGAGGAGAGAGAGACAGAAGAGGAGAGAGAGAGACAGAAGAGTAGAGAGAAACAAAGAGAGAAACAGAGGAGGAGACAGAAACAAAGAGAGAAACAGAGAGAAAGAGGAGGAGAGAGAGAAACAGAGCAGGAGAGAGAGAAACAGAGCAGGAGAGAGAGAAACAAAGGAGGAGAGAGAGAAACAAAGGAGGAGAGAGAGAAACAAAGGAGGAGAGAGAGACAGAGGAGTAGAGAGAGAAACAGAGGAGGAGAGAGAAACAAAGAGAGAAACAGAGGAGGGAGAGAGAGAGACACAGAAGAGGAGGGAGAGAGAGAGACACACAGAAGAGGAGGGAGAGAGAGAGACACACAGAAGAGGAGGGAGAGAGAGAGACACACAGAAGAGGAGGGAGAGAGAGAGGCACAGAAGAGGAGGGAGAGAGAGAGGCACAGAAGAGGAGGGAGAGAGAGAGGCACAGAAGAGGAGGGAGAGAGAGAGACAGAAGAGGAGGGAGAGAGAGAGAGACACAGAAGAGGAGGGAGAGAGAGAGAGACACAGAAGAGGAGGGAGAGAGAGAGAGACACAGAAGAGGAGGGAGAGAGAGAGACACAGAAGAGGAGGGAGAGAGAGAGACACAGAAGAGGAGGGAGAGAGAGAGACAGAGGAGGAGGGAGAGAGAGAGACAGAGGAGGAGGGAGAGAGAGAGACACAGAGGAGGAGGGAGAGAGAGAGAGACACAGAAGAGGAGGGAGAGAGAGAGAGACACAGAAGAGGAGGGAGAGAGAGAGAGACACAGAAGAGGAGGGAGAGAGAGAGAGACACAGAAGAGGAGGGAGAGAGAGACACAGAAGAGGAGGGAGAGAGAGAGAGACACAGAAGAGGAGGGAGAGAGAGAGAGACACAGAAGAGGAGGGAGAGAGACACAGAAGAGGAGGGAGAGAGAGAGAGACACAGAAGAGGAGGGAGAGAGAGGGAGACACAGAAGAGGGAGAGAGAGACAGAAGAGGAGAGAGAGAGACAGAAGAGGAGAGAGAGAGAGACAGAAGAGGAGAGAGAGAGAGACAGAAGAGGAGAGAGACAGAGCAGGAGAGAGAAACAGAGGAGGAGAGAGAAACAGAGAGAGAAACAGAGCAGGAGAGAGAAACAGAGCAGGAGAGAGAAACAGAGCAGGAGAGAGAAACAGAGCAGGAGAGAGAAACAGAGCAGGAGAGAGAAACAGAGCAGGAGAGAGAAACAGAGCAGGAGAGAGAAACAGAGCAGGAGAGAGAAACAGAGCAGGAGAGAGAAACAGAGCAGGAGAGAGAAACAGAGCAGGAGAGAGAGAAACAGAGCAGGAGAGAGAGAAACAGAGCAGGAGAGAGAGAAACAGAGCAGGAGAGAGAAACAGAGAGAGAAACAGAGCAGTAAAGAGAGAAACAGAGAGAGAAACAGAGCAGTAGAGAGAAACAGAGCAGGAGTGAGAGAACAGAGCAGGAGAGAGAGAAACAGAGCAGGAGAGAGAGAACAGAGCAGGAGAGAGAGAACAGAGAGAGAAACAGAGCAGGAGAGAGAGAAACAGAGAGAAACAGAGCAGGAGAGAGAAACAGAGCAGGAGAGAGAGAAAGAGAGAAACAGAGCAAGAGAGAGAAACAGAGCAAGAGAGAAAAACAGAGCAAGAGAGAAAAACAGAGCAAGAGAGAAAAACAGATCAGGAGAGAGAAACAGAGCAGGAGAGAGAAACAGAGCAGGAGAGAGAAACAGAGCAGGAGAGAGAAACAGAGCAGGAGAGAGAAACAGAGCAGGAGAGAGAAACAGCAGGAGAGAGAAACAGAGCAGGAGAGAGCAGGAGAGAGAGAAACAGAGAGAGAGAGAGCAGGAGAGAGAGAAACAGAGAGAGAGAGAGCAGGAGAGAGAGAAACAGAGAGAGAGAGAGCAGGAGAGAGAGAAACAGAGCAGGAGAGAGAGAAACAGAGCAGGAGAGAGAGAAACAGAGCAGGAGAGAGAGAAACAGAGCAGGAGAGAGAGAAACAGAGCAGGAGAGAGAGAAACAGAGAAGGAGAGAGAGAAACAGAGAAGGAGAGAGAGAAACAGAGGGAGAAACAGAGAAAGAAACAGAGAGAGAAAACAAAAAGATAATTACTTGACACATTGGAAAGAATTAACAAAAAAACAGAGCAAACTAGAATGCTATTTGGCCCTACACAGAGAGTACACAGCAGTGGAATACCTGACCACTGTGACTGACTCAAAATAAAGGAAAGCTTTGACTATGTACAGACTCAGCGAGCATAGCCTTGCTATTGAGAAAGGCCGCCGTAGGCAGACATGGCTCTCAAGAGAAGACAGGCTATGTGCTCACTGCCCACAAAATGAGGTGGAAACAGCTGCACTTCCTAACCTCCTGCCCAATGTATGACCATATTAGAGAGACATATTTCCCTCAGATTACACAGATCCACAAAGAATTTGAAAACAAATCCAATTTTGAAAAACTCCCATATCTACTGGGTGAAATTCCACAGTGTGCCATCACAGCAGCAAGATTTGTGACCTGTTGCCACGAGAAAAGGGCAACCAGTGAAGAACAAACACCATTTTAAATACAACCCATATTTGTGCTTATTTATTTTATCTTGTGTCCGTTAACCATTTGTACATTGTAAAAACACTGTATATATATAATATGACATTTGTAATGTCTTTATTGTTTTGAAACTTCTGTATGTGTAATGTTTACTGTTAATTTTTTATTGTTTTTCACTTTATATATTCACTTTATATATTATCTACCTCACTTGCTTTGGCAATGTTAACACGTTTCCCATGCCAATTAAGCCCTTGAATTGAATTGAATTGAATTGAGAAACAGAGCAGGAGAGAAAAACAGAGCAGGAGAGAAACAGAGCGGGAGAGAAACAGAGAAACAGATCAGGAGAGAGAAACAGAGGAGCAGAGAGAAACAGAGGAGCAGAGAGAAACAGAGGAGCAGAGAGAAACAGAGGAGCAGAGAGAAACAGAGCAGGAGAGAGAAATCAGATGCTACTTGAACAGTCTAGCTAATAAGATTAATTATACTCCCTCCTAAACAGTTGAAGGGAATAGCACATTATCCCTCTGCATGATGGCGAATGTCAACCAGACTGGAGGACCAATTCTCCCAACTGACACTCATCTACTTGTCTAAGGGGGATTCCATTTGAAGGTCAAGTGGTGCTGCAGACAACATGGAAATAGATGGAGTAATCAAAGAAGAGAAATACAGTGGGGCAAGAAAGTATTTAGTCAGCCACCAATTGTGCAAGTTCTCCCACTTAAAAAGATGAGGCCTGTAATTTTCATCATAGGTACACTTCAACTATGACAGACAAAATGAGGGGGAAAAAAATCCAGAAAATCACATTGTAATCACATGAAAGAAATAGAAGCTGAAATAAATTATTCTCTCTACTATTATTCTGACATTTCACATTCTTAAAATAAAGTGGTGATCCTAACTGACCTAAAACAGGGAATTTTTACTAGTATTAAATGTCAGGAACTGTGAAAAACAGAGTTTAAATGTATTTGGCTAAGGCGTATGTAAACTTACGACTTCAACTGTATAAGCCGAGCCAATTAAATAGACCAAACAATGAGGGCTAAAGCTTCGCATGGCAACAGGAGCCTCTTCAACGTGTTTGGCCACAGATCTGTGAGAAACTTTTAGGCCTTTCTACTCCCGGCTGACGTAATTTCTACAATTTGTTAAGAGGAAAACTTTCAGAGGAAATCCAACTGCATTATCTCAGAACAACCCCCCCCCCCCCCCCCCATTCCTAACACACACAAATGTATGTGTGCATACACACATACACAAGCTTGCCAGACACACACACACTGCAAATCACTCTCATCAGTAATCTTTGAGTGTTCAACCTCTGATAAGGGTTATTGATTCAGCAGCACAACAGCACTCAGCGGCCATTTACAGCGTTGAGGGAAGACAATCACAGACAAATCATCACTGGGATTCCTCAGGTCCAACCCAGAGGAAACTACCTACTGCTGTCATTTCATCAGGTCCAACCCAGAGGAAACTACATACTGCTGTCATTTCATCAGATCCAACCCAGAGGAAACTACCTACTGCTGTCGTTTCATCAGGTCCAACCCAGAGGAAACTACATACTGCTGTCATTTCATCAGGTCCAACCCAGAGGAAACTACATACTGCTGTCATTTCATCAGGTCCAACCCAGAGGAAACTACCTACTGCTGTCATTTCATCAGGTCCAACCCAGAGGAAACTACATACTGCTGTCATTTAATCAGGTCTAACCCAGAGGAAACTACCTACTGCTGTCATTTCATCAGGTCCAACCCAGAGGAAACTACCTACTGCTGTCATTTCATCAGGTCTAACCCAGAGGAAACTACCTACTGCTGTCATTTCATCAGGTCCAACCCAGAGGAAACTACCTACTGCTGTCGTTTCATCAGGTCCAACCCAGAGGAAACTACATACTGCTGTCATTTCATCAGGTCCAACCCAGAGGAAACTACATACTGCTGTCATTTCATCAGGTCCAACCCAGAGGAAACTACATACTGCTGTCATTTCATCAGGTCCAACCCAGAGGAAACTACCTACTGCTGTCATTTCATCAGGTCCAACCCAGAGGAAACTACATACTGCTGTCATTTAATCAGGTCTAACCCAGAGGAAACTACCTACTGCTGTCATTTCATCAGGTCCAACCCAGAGGAAACTACCTACTGCTGTCATTTCATCAGGTCCAACCCAGAGGAAACTACCTACTGCTGTCATTTCATCAGGTCCAACCCAGAGGAAACTACCTACTGCTGTCGTTTCATCAGGTCCAACCCAGAGGAAACTACATACTGCTGTCATTTCATCAGGTCCAACCCAGAGGAAACTACATACTGCTGTCATTTCATCAGGTCCAACCCAGAGGAAACTACATACTGCTGTCATTTCATCAGGTCCAACCCAGAGGAAACTACCTACTGCTGTCATTTCATCAGGTCCAACCCAGAGGAAACTACCTACTGCTGTCATTTCATCAGGTCCAACCCAGAGGAAACTACCTACTGCTGTCATTTCATCAGGTCCAACCCAGAGGAAACTACATACTGCTGTCATTTCATCAGGTCCAACCCAGAGGAAACTACCTACTGCTGTCGTTTCATCAGGTCCAACCCAGAGGAAACTACCTACTGCTGTCGTTTCATCAGGTCCAACCCAGAGGAAACTACCTACTGCTGTCATTTCATCAGGTCCAACCCAGAGGAAACTACCTACTGCTGTCGTTTCATCAGGTCCAACCCAGAGGAAACTACCTACTGCTGTCATTTCATCAGGTCTAACCCAGAGGAAACTACATACTGCTGTCATTTCATCAGGTCCAACCCAGAGGAAACTACATACTGCTGTCATTTCATCAGGTCCAACCCAGAGGAAACTACCTACTGCTGTCATTACATCAGGTCCAACCCAGAGGAAACTACCTACTGCTGTCATTTCATCAGGTCCAACCCAGAGGAAACTACCTACTGCTGTCGTTTCATCGTTTCACTGGCTGTCTAGCAAATAGGAGGCTTGAATGACTCTTGAAGTTTTCCCAGTGGTTCAATGTGTGTGGGGGTAGCTTATGTTAGGTTACACCACGGTCTGCTACGTTTATGACTGGAAGAGCCCCCCCCACACACACACACAAAGTGTTGAGGGAGCTGCATAAGAAATTCCAGCCCTTTTCAAAAGCTATAGTGGATTACGACAACTCCTGGATAACACCAGAATAAATCAAGTTGTTCAGTGCAGTTGTTTGGGGGGGAAATTGTTTAGGACTCTTCACTAAGTAAGATTGTAACCGTGTAATTTGGGGGAAGCCTAACTAGTTCTCTGCTAGAAAGAAGCATCTGATCTCAATGAAGCATCTCTTTCTGTGAAGTTTACAGTATATGAAGGCTTAATGTGGTGGTGAGTGTTATGTAAGGATGGGTCTCTCTTGGAAATGCACAAAATCTCAAAACAGATGAGAGACGAGGGGAGATGACAGAGGGGGAGAGATGAGTCAGTAAGGGAGATGAGTCAGGAGGGGAGACTAGGGTAGAGTCAGAAAGGGAGATGAGAGAGGAGGGGAGATGTGTCAGGAGGGGAGATGAGTCAGAAAGGGAGATGAGAGAGGAGGGGAGATGAGGGTAGATGAGTCAGGAAGGGAGATGGGAGGGGAGATGAGAGGGGAGATGAGACAGGAGTGGAGATGAGTCAGGAGGGGAGATGAGATGAGTCAGGAAGGGAGATGAGATGAGTCAGGAAGGGAGATGAGATGAGTCAGGAAGGGAGATGAGATGAGTCAGGAAGGGAGATGAGATGAGTCAGGAAGGGAGATGAGATGAGTCAGGAAGGGAGATGAGTCAGGAAGGGAGATGAGATAGGAGGAGAGTTGAGAGGGGATATGAGTCAGGCTGGGAGATGAGTCAGGAATGGAGATGAGAGAGGAGGGGAGATGAGAGAGGAGGGGGGTGTGAGAGAGGAGGGGAGATGAGAGAGGAGGGGGGTGTGAGAGAGGAGGGGAGATGAGTCAGAAAGGGAGATGAGTCAGGAGGGGAGATGAGAGAGGAGGGGAGATGAGGGTAGATGAGTCAGGAAGGGAGTGTGAGAGGAAGGGAGTGTGAGAGGAGGGGAGATGAGAGAGTAGGAGAGATGAGCAAGGAGAGGAAAGCACAAGCAGTAACCTAAACCCTACAAATGTTTTTTTGACATCTTGAAGAGACCCTCCACTTATAGCCTACAACAGACAGCGTACCTAGATAGACAACACATAGCAGGCACATTACCTAGACATGTCCCCGAGTTGTTTGGCAAAGAATAGAGACCATTCCATGTGCTGCCATGTGCTACCACAGACTAGCCTAACATACAGTTGCTTGTACTAAACCAGTACTAAACATGTACATCTCAACAGAAAGAATACTAACAGTTGTCAGATGTTCAGACAGTCCTAGAACAATCCCAGCCCCTAACTGTAAATTAATTTCCTAGAATGCAATGCATCCTCCCCTTGTTCAGTCTAGTGAAGACTGGAGGGTTTTCACCTGCACATAATGTGTATTCTGCCATCTGCTGGATGTAGACTGCAGTCACACTACCTACCTCATTCAAAACCCATACAGGATGGTTTGCTTCAGGGTATAACAATTTACTAAACAAATGACGTATAATAATGAACAATACGATCTTAACGTTGGCAGAACTGATGCAGAACTGATTGGCTATAATCCAATCTGATCCAATCATAGCTTGGCCTGGTTGTCTGTTGGTGGGGAGGTAGCAACTGTACGGCTGTGACCTCACTGTGGTCACTCAGCACAAACACAGATCTCTATCTGCGTCCCACCCTGCACAGTGGAGGTGAATTAGGGAGAAATGGAGCAAAGAAACACTGACGTACTTGTACCACCCAGAGAGAAAACACTCAGGAAGACACACACACACACACACACACACCAAACATAATAGTTCCTCTGATGTACACACTTTACCAGAAGAGAGACCCCCCCCCCAGGTTACATTTGAAAAGACAACTCAAATGTTGTGCTGAATGCAGTCACTTCCAATCTCAGACAACCGAATCAGCTACTCGGAGCTGGTTGATGTTCTCCCTCTTTTAGGTGAGTGGTAGAAGAATGACGACTAAAGGGGGGCCGATCTAGGAAACAATAGGACTGTTTCTACGTGATGAATATTCATCATTTCACCTGTGGGGGTGGGGGGGGGTAAATCAGGTAGGTCTATCTGGCTTTAATAACATTTAAATAAGAACACACACAAAGCTCGTCTTTATTAATTTCCTCTTACGAGGCCATATAAATACAGAGCTGTCAGTGGTGGGTTCTGATTGAGGAATTCCACCCCACACACACACACACACACACACACACACACACACACACACTTCACCATTGATGAATGAAGATGAAGATCTGTCAAACCTCCAGTATAAGCTTCCACACTGTTATTGTTCAAATTCACGTGTTTCTACTCAACTTGTAGAACTAGAAAGATTATTTGAGAGGAGAATTAACAGACCTATTCTTATTCATTAGTATTCATACGTATTCATCAATATTCATTAGCATTCCTTTGTTGCTGTTAATAGAGGGGCAGGTATGGCAAGGCAGATGCCTGTGAAGCTGTTCGGGTGGCATGACTGTGTTTGAAGCTACATGTCTTCCTCTACAGGGGTCGAATGAAACTTCCTGACAAAAGAAAACTGAAGAAGCTGACGAGGAGGCACTTAATCAGACGAGGAGGCACTTTATCAGACGAGGAGGCACTTTATCAGACGAGGAGGCACATAATCTGACGAGGAGGCACTTTATCAGACGAGGAGGCACATAATCAGACGAGGAGGCACTTTATCTGACGAGGAGGCACTTTATCAGACGAGGAGGCACTTAATCAGACGAGGAGGCACTTTATCTGACGAGGAGGCACTTTATCAGACGAGGAGGCACATAATCAGACGAGGAGGCACTTTATCTGACGAGGAGGCACTTTATCAGACGAGGAGGCACATAATCAGACGAGGAGGCACTTTATCAGACGAGGAGGCACTTTATCTGACGAGGAGGCACTTTATCAGACGAGGAGGCACTTAATCAGACGAGGAGGCACTTTATCTGACGAGGAGGCACTTTATCAGACGAGGAGGCACATAATCAGACGAGGAGGCACTTTATCAGACAGTTAAGGAGGATTATGTTTGGACGTAAACACACGGTAACCTAACCTGTGTGCTTTACAAGAGGTTCCGGCAGGTTCCAACAAAACCCTCTCACTCAGACGCGGATGAAGTCAGACAGCTGGCTTCTCTCGAAGTCTTTCCACTGACGAGTAACTGAAAAGACTATCAAAACAAAGTGTGATGTTGTTTTCACCTCGTTTCATTCAGCGAAGTGCTGAAGGGTTAATCACCCTTTAACACGTAGTGAAAGTAAAGAGGTTTTTCAAAGCAAGGATTGCTTTGGATCCGATTGGCTTTCCCCCTTGGCAGGACTACAGTGCAGAGCTTAATGGACTAATACCCCCCCAGTGCACCTGGCATGTTACCTTCGGAAGGGGCTGAAGGGAGGGATAAGCGATGTGCTGTAATTTCCTGTTTCCTCTCAGTCTCTCAGCATCGAAAGGCTTCCTTCAACCTCACCTAATTACAACTCCATCCTTCTGAAGAGAGAGACTGTCTGAGACTGGACATGCTGCTGATTGGAGCTTAAATAAAAAGGTTGATATTCTCTGTACAGAGAATATGTTTATGTTGACGGTGTCTCGCCCCTAATTAATGTCATTCAAACGGTGCTGACACTGGCCATGAGGCTGTAGAGAATAGTCCCGTTGGTAACACTGCACACCAGGCAGGCCACACTGATTACACATGCCTTTCACACTGCTGAGAGAGCGCTTATGATAAGCAGCGCGCTGTGTGTTTGTGTGCTGAATCAGGACTTTCCTAATCATCCTGTAAGAGCAGGACATTACGCCACATCTGTCTGACATACCGTAAGAGTGTGTTGTTTTCTGCGACGGTAAGAGAACCACCGGGTCACTGACTAACGGACCCCCCCAGCAGTGAGACTTGAAGGGTGGGTGGTTAACAGTCAACCACAGCAGCTATTTGGTCTGTGAATCACGTCATGACAAAGACGTCTACTCATCACAGAGATACAGAGAGCTGGTCTCACGAGGGAACGTCTATGCGGTAGGCTAGACCCTTTCGTGCCATCAGTTTACAGAGGGGTGAAAGAACTTCAGACACAGCTGTTTATTTAAGTCTTCCCGGGCACTATAACAAAATCCCTCAAAATACAGTCCCTCAGTCTGTTCAATCAACTGCCTGGTTTGTTTGGGCTCATTTCTCACAGTATGTAATGGCTTTAAACTGTGTTATTATGACATTAGACTTCTTTACCAGCTGTAGAAGCCATGGGTGTTGAGCTCTGATCTGATATATGCCACCCAGGTTCAGGGGAGCGGCTATGGGAGTCTCCAGCCTGCATTCATTAAGGTGTGAACAGAGCCCTTTGCTGTTAGTTGAGTAGGATCATGAATTGCTCCAGTCAAGTGGGACTCCCTCAGCTCAGAGCACCTGAAAGCTGGGCCAATCTTCTGGTCTGAGGTCAGAGGGAATTTACTGTACTGCGAGGTTCACCATCACACACACAATACATGCAGACGTGTGCACACACACACACGCACGCACGCACGCATGTACGCACACCTGGGAAATGTTGACGAACAATGTCATATTTTGCTACACCCGCAATAACATCTGCTAAATATGTATGTGTGACCAATGACATCTGCTAACCCTGTGTATGTGACCAATAACATCTGCTAACCGTGTGTATGTGACCAATAACATCTGCTAACCGTGTGTATGTGACCAATAACATCTGCTAACCGTGTGTATGTGACCAATAACATCTGCTAACCGTGTGTATGTGACCAATAACATCTGCTAGCCATGTGTATGTGACCAATAACATCTGCTAACCGTGTGTATGTTTTTAATTTTTTATTTATTTGTTATTTTACCAGGTAAGTTGACTGAGAACACATTCTCATTTGCAGCAACAACCTGGGGAATAGTTACAGGGGAGAGGAGGGGGATGAATGAGCTAATTGTAAACTGGAGATGATTAGGTGACCGTGATGGTTTGAGTGCCAGATTGGGAATTTAGCCAGGAGACCGGGGTTAACACCCCTACTCTTATGATAAGTGCCATGGGATCTTTAATGACCTCAGAGAGTCAGGACACACGTTTAACGCCCCAATCGAAAGACGGCACCCTACACAGTGTCCCCTATCACTGCCCTGAGGTATTGGGATACTTTGTTAGACCAGAGGAAAGAGTGCCTCCTACTGGCCCTCCAACACCACTTCCAGCAGCATCTGGTCTCCCATCCAGGAACTGACCAGGACCAACCCTGCATAGCTTCAGAAGCAAGCCAGCAATGGTAGGCAAGGTGGTATGCTGCTGGCAATAACATCTGCTAACCATGTATGTGACCAAAAACATCTGCTAACCATGAGTATTTTGTTTTATTTAACTAGGCAAGTCAGTTAAGAACAAATTCTTATTTTCAAAACAGTGGGTTAACTGCCTGTTCAGGGGCAGAATGACAGATTTGTACCTTGTCAGCTCGGGGGTTTTGAACTTGCAACCTTCCGGTTACTAGTCCAACGCTCTAACCACTAGGATAACATCTGCTAACCATGTATGTATGTGACCAATAACATCTGCTAAATGTGAGTATGTGACCAATAAAATTTGATTTTCTCAAAGTGGATTTAAAGGGTAGTATATTTAAAGGGTAGTGGATTTAAAGGGTAGTATATTTAAAAGGTAGTATATTTAAAGCGTAGTATATTTAAAGGGTAGTATATTTAAAGCGTAGTATATTTAAAGGGTAGTATATTTAAAGGGTAGTATATTTAAAGGGTAGTATATTTAAAAGGTAGTATATTTAAAGCGTAGTATATTTAAAGGGTAGTATATTTAAAGCGTAGTATATTTAAAGGGTAGTGGATTTAACGGGTAGTATATTTAAAGGGTAGTGGATTTAACGGGTAGTGGATTTAAAGGGTAGTGGATTTAAAGGGTAGGGGATTTAAAGGGTAGTGGATTTAAAGGGTAGTTCTTAAGGGTCAACTGATGTGATTAATTGAAGATTGGGTCATGAGCGACACCCCAACCAAAATAACCAAAACTCCAACTGCTGAAAGGAGCCTTTCAAAAAAGCTCAAGCCAAAAGCCCAGCAACTCTGGGTCAAAATTGGACTTAGACGGTGGCCGTGAATGGGGTGTGGCCACCGGTGATGTCACCGACTGCCCTCCTTTTAGCCGCGGTGACAGCATGTAGCCGTTTTAAAGCTCATTTCCTGTAATTCTACAAGGCTTATACTATCGGAGTGACTTAAACATAACAAATCAAGGGGGGTTCTGGGCCTGAATGCATCATTTGGGGAATTTTAGATTCTCCCTGTCTAGCTTTTTTTTTTTTGACTGTCTAGCTTTTATTTTGGTGATTTTTGGTACTGAAAGATTATCTTATACTGAACAAAAATATAAAAGCAACAACTGTAGAGATTTTACTGGAGTTACAGTTCATATCAGGAAATCAGTCAATTTAAATTAATTAATTAGGCCCTAATCTATGGATTTCGCATGACTGGGAATACAGATATGCATCTGTTCGTCACAGATAACTTTAAAAAGACAAATGGGCGTCTGGATCTCATCATGGTATCTCTGTGCATTCAAATTTCCATTGATAAAATGCAATTGTGTTCGTTGTCCGTAGCTAATGCCTGCCCATACTATAACCCCACCACCACCATGGAGCACTCTGTTCATCAGCAAACCCCTCGCCCACATGTGGTCTGCAGTTGGAGGTACTGACAAATTCACTTAAACGACTTTGGAGGCGGCTTATGGTAGAGAAATGAACATTAAATTCTCTGGCAACAGCTCTGGTGGACATTCCTGCAGTCAGCATGCCAATTGCACTCTCCCTCAAAACTCGAGACATTTGTGGCATTGTGTTGTGTGACAAAACTGTACATTTTAGAGCGGCCGTTTATTGTCCCTAGCACAAGGTGCACCTGTGTAATGCCATGGTATACCACACCTGTCAGGTGAATGGATTGTCTTGGCAAAGGAGAGATGCTCACTAACAAGAATGTAAACTGGGATTTTATTTCAGCTCATGAAACCAACACTTTACATTTATATTTTTGTTCAGTGTATATATATTTTTTTGAAATAATATTTGGATATAGTCAGACTGAAAAAACACCCAGCAGAAAAAACCCTGTCTCTGTATGACCACGGTGGCCTTTAGTGGAACTGCTTCCTGTTTCACACCGACTGCCTAAAACAACAGGCCTCAACACACATTATAACGCACCGCCAAGGAGGGAAAAGAGACAGAGTCAACACACACACCACCAAACACAACAGTCACGCCTTCGTTGACCTTGAACGACCTTGGTGGTGTGGTCCAGCACCATAGAAACACTCTCTGTGGTCCAGATGACTTCTCAACCTCTGCCTCTTTTAAGGCCACATGCCTCAAAGCTTAAGAACAACAGAAGGTTAGCCAATCTGACAAGGAAATACACACTGAGAATTCCTTAGCTCAATATCAAATCTAAGATTTGAGTTAACCCTTCATCCGGAGCACATGAAAAGACACAGTAAACTGAAGAATCACGAGTTCTCTGATGAAGGCAGTGAGTCCGAAACGTAACATGAAATCAACTCGTGATACTGATAAGCCCAGTGTTCAGGACCTTCTTTTCCACAACACACCTGATCAATATACTGCCTTCTCGTACCCTCCACTACTATCTATCTAAATAAAGCCACCCTCCACTACTATCTATCTAAATAAAGCCATGAGGAAGTGTGTTTGAGCTGCTAGCTGACCAACTAGAAGGCAGTTGTGCGTAATAGTCAAACGATACAGGAAACAGGAAATACCATGGAGGGCGGTCCTTTCTATGAGCAGGAGCTAGAGTAAACAGTTACCCTGCTCACAGAGCAGAGCAGGTACAGAAACAGCCCAAGCATCTGGAACGTACAACAGTATCACTATGCACCCCTATGCAACCATGCACTTGTTGACAAGGGATTTCTATGAAGTACATTCAAGTTTTCTTCATCTACCAATTTTGAAAGGACGAAATGAAAAAAAAAAACACCCTCCAGCTGAGTTATCGAAATGCTGACCTTGGGTCTGTTAGAAGTAGACAAGGGACTGTAAGTACTGTAGGAAACTGACAGAGAACACAGTTACGCGGTCTCGATTAGCTGGGTAAGTATGTGCCTTTGAGATCCAGTAGCAGCCTCCCTCCACAATGGATGTGACCCTTGAGACACCAGTGCCTGTCTGTCTGTCTGCCTGCTACAACAACACACAGAGTTGATGATTCTCTGATAATGTCTCTCAGAACAGCAACAGCATAACATTGTTTCTACAGAAACACAGCCAAAATCAGTAAAACATTGTTTTTACTGAGGGGGAACAAATCCTATTGAAAATTCTATTTTTCCATCAGCAATCATCTTTTGTTTGGGCTCTCAGCTCAGACTCGTTTCAGCACAAGCAAGGGGGAAAGAAAGTATCTTATCAGCCGACAAGAAAGAAAAGGTGATAACTCTGTGACCAGAGAAAAAATAGATTTATCTGTTCCTGTCATCTTTGTGTTCTGGGCCTGAACATAATGACCTTTTCCATCTCCTCTCCCCCCACCTTTCCTCCGGGCTACAGCTCCCCAGCCTTCCTTCCTCCGGGCTACAGTCCCCCAGCCTTCCTTCCTCTGGGCTACAGTCCCCCAGCCTTCCTTCCTCCGGGCTACAGTCCCCCAGCCTTCCTTCCTCCGGGCTACAGTCCCCCAGCCTTCCTTCCTCCGGGCTACAGCTCCCCAGCCTTCCTTCTTCCGGGCTACAGCCCCCCAGCCTTCCTTCCTCCGGGCTACAGCTCCCCAGCCTTCCTTCCTCCGGGCTACAGTCCCCCAGCCTTCCTTCCTCCGGGCTACAGTCCCCCAGCCTTCCTTCCTCCAGGCTACAGTCCCCCAGCCTTCCTTCCTCCGGGCTACAGCTCCCCAGCCTTCCTTCCTCCGGGCTACAGTCCCCCAGCCTTCCTTCCTCCGGGCTACAGTCCCCCAGCCTTCCTTCCTCCGGGCTACAGTCCCCCAGCCTTCCTTCCTCCGGGCTACAGTCCCCCAGCCTTCCTTCCTCCAGGCTACAGTCCCCCAGCCTTCCTTCCTCCGGGCTACAGCTCCCCAGCCTTCCTTCCTCCGGGCTACAGTCCCCCCACCTTTCCTCCGGGCTACAGTCCCCCAGCCTTCCTTCCTCCGGGCTACAGTCCCCCCACCTTTCCTCCGGGCTACAGCCCCCAGCCTTGCTTCCTCCGGGCTACAGCCCCCAGCCTTCCTTCCTCCGGGCTACAGTCCCCCAGCCTTCCTTCCTCCGGGCTACAGCTCCCCAGCCTTCCTTCCTCCAGGCTACAGTCCCCCAGCCTTCCTTCCTCCGGGCTACAGTCCCCCAGCCTTCCTTCCTCCGGGCTACAGTCCCCCAGCCTTCCTTCCTCCAGGCTACAGTCCCCCAGCCTTCCTTCCTCCGGGCTACAGCTCCCCAGCCTTCCTTCCTCCGGGCTACAGTCCCCCCACCTTTCCTCCGGGCTACAGTCCCCCAGCCTTCCTTCCTCCGGGCTACAGTCCCCCCACCTTTCCTCCGGGCTACAGCCCCCAGCCTTGCTTCCTCCGGGCTACAGCCCCCAGCCTTCCTTCCTCCGGGCTACAGTCCCCCAGCCTTCCTTCCTCCGGGCTACAGCTCCCCAGCCTTCCTTCCTCCAGGCTACAGTCCCCCAGCCTTCCTTCCTCCGGGCTACAGTCCCCCAGCCTTCCTTCCTCCGGGCTACAGTCCCCCAGCCTTCCTTCCTCCGGGCTACAGCTCCCCAGCCTTCCTTCCTCCGGGCTACAGCCCCCCAGCCTTCCTTCCTCCGGGCTACAGTCCCCCAGCCTTCCTTCCTCCGGGCTACAGTCCCCCAGCCTTCCTTCCTCCGGGCTACAGCTCCCCAGCCTTCCTTCCTCCGGGCTACAGTCCCCCCACCTTTCCTCCGGGCTACAGTCCCCCAGCCTTCCTTCCTCCGGGCTACAGTCCCCCCACCTTTCCTCCGGGCTACAGCCCCCAGCCTTGCTTCCTCCGGGCTACAGCCCCCAGCCTTCCTTCCTCCGGGCTACAGCTCCCCAGCCTTCCTTCCTCCAGGCTACAGTCCCCCAGCCTTCCTTCCTCCGGGCTACAGTCCCCCAGCCTTCCTTCCTCCGGGCTACAGCTCCCCAGCCTTCCTTCCTCCGGGCTACAGCTCCCCAGCCTTCCTTCCTCCGGGCTACAGCTCCCCAGCCTTCCTTCCTCCGGGCTACAGTCCCCCAGCCTTCCTTCCTCCGGGCTACAGTCCCCCAGCCTTCCTTCCTCCGGGCTACAGCTCCCCAGCCTTCCTTCCTCCGGGCTACAGCCCCCCAGCCTTCCTTCCTCCGGGCTACAGCCCCCCAGCCTTCCTTCCTCCGGGCTACAGCCCCCAGCCTTCCTTCCTCCGGGCTACAGCCCCCAGCCTTCCTTCCTCCGGGCTACAGTCCCCCCAGCCTTCCTTCCTCCGGGCTACAGCTCCCCAGCCTTCCTTCCTCCGGGCTACAGCTCCCCAGCCTTCCTTCCTCCGGGCTACAGCCCCCCAGCCTTCCTTCCTCCGGGCTACAGCTCCCCAGCCTTCCTTCCTCCGGGCTACAGCTCCCCAGCCTTCCTTCCTCCGGGCTACAGCTCCCCAGCCTTCCTTCCTCCGGGCTACAGTCCCCCAGCCTTCCTTCCTCCGGGCTACACCCCTCCCCCCCAGCCTTCCCTTCCTTCTGGGCTACGCCCCTCCCCCAGCCTTCCCTTCCTTCTGGGCTACGCCCCCCCTCCAGCCTCCCTTCTGGGCTACGCCCCCCCTCCAGCCTCCCTTCTGGGCTACGCCCCACCCCCAGCCTTCCCTTCCTCTGGACTACCCCCCCAGCCTTCCCTTACTCTGGCATACGCCCCCCAGCCTTCCCTTCCGCGGGGCTACCCCCCCCCCCAGCCTTCCCTTCCGCGGGGCTATCCCCCAGCCTTCCCTTCCGCGGGGCTACCCCCCAGCCTTCCCTTCTTCTGGGCTACCCCCTCCCCCCAGCCTTCCCTTCTTCTGGGCTACCCCCCCCCCCCCCAGCCTTCCCTTCCTCTGGGCTACCCCCCCAGCCTTCCCTTCCGCGGGGCTACCCCCCCAGCCTTCCCTTCCGCGGGGCTACCCCCCCAGCCTTCCCTTCCTTCTGGGCTACGCCCCCCCTCCAGCCTCCCTTCTGGGCTACGCCCCACCCCCAGCCTTCCCTTCCTCTGGGCTACCCCCCCCAGCCTTCCTTTACTCTGGCATACGCCCCCCAGCCTTCCCTTCCGCGGGGCTACCCCCCTCCCCCCCAGCCTTCCCTTCTTCTGGGCTACACCCCTCCACCCTAGCCTTCCATTCTGCCGGGCTACGCCCCCCCCCTCCCAGCCCCCCTTCCTCTCAGCTACACCCCTCCCCCCCAGCCTCCCTTCTGCTGGGCTATGCCCCTCCCCCAGCCTCCTTTCCTCTGGGCTACGCCCCCCAGGCTTCCCTTCCTCTGGGCTACGCCCCCACCCCCAGCCTTCCCTTCCTCTGGGCTACGCTACAGCTATAACAATGAAGGCATGAACCTACAGAGTAAATTTAACCGCACCCAGTTTTAGTCTGCTTCCCTAGTAGGGATATGGATCCTTTGTAGGGCAGGAGTGACTCAGCCTGTCCAAATCATACTGGTCTTACTTCAGTTAGTCCTCTTCAATAACAAAACAACTGACTGACTCACTGTCCTCATGGACTTCATGCTCTGGGAAGGCTGGGGGGTGGGCCCAGAGGAAGGGAAGGTTGGGGGTGGGGGCGTAGCCCAGAGGAAGGGAAGGCTGGGGGTGGGGGGGGTAGCCCAGAGGAAGGGAAGGCTGGGGCTGGGGGGTAGCCCAGAGGAAGTAAGGCTGGGGGGTAGCCCAGAGGAAGGGAAGGCTGGGGCTGGGGGTAGCCCAGAGGAAGGGAAGGCTGGGGGGTAGCCCAGAGGAAGGGGAGGCTGGGGGGTAGCCCAGAGGAAGGGGAGGCTGGGGGGGGTAGCCCAGAGGAAGGGAAGGCTGGGGGGGGTAGCCCAGAGGAAGGGAAGGCTGGGGGGGGGGTAGCCCAGAGGAAGGGAAGGCAGTGTGAAGAGTATCAGCTGCAGCATCTACATCAAATGTTCTCAAGCTGCATGAAAACAACACCACCTGGCTCATTGTATATAAATGTACAGTATCACTGCTCACAATAAACTGTCACGCACGCACACAATGAGATGGGACTTTGGCAGGCTTATACTTGAAAATCCCCTCATCACAGTACAGCCTCTCTTCCTCGTGGACTAGTGCTGTTGGTTGTAGACAAGGACTCTGGGTACTTCACCATCACAGAAACCCTGCACTTTTGTCTCTAGCTCATATTTTTAAAACTGCCAGTTGACATCTCTTACCATTAGTGAGGTGGAACAACAACTTCCCAGACAATTTGACTGAGCCAAACAACACTACAACTATGGAGATTATGAAGAGAGAGTGCGATAAAAAACAAAGCAACATCAGGTTTAACGGTAAATCCTAAGAGCTTGTGAAGATGTTTACCAGTTCCTGCCACAGAATTAAATAGTATGATATTGTATCTCTACAGTTCCTCATCATTACAGAGCAAGACCTAAAGTCAATTCCTTTGGGATTTTGACAAAATGGAGGAAACTCAGGTATTGGCAAACACATTCATGAAAACAACAGCAGAGACAATTACAGATCTCATCTGGCTTATCTAGTGGAAGTGTTTAGCCATGATAAAAGTCTGGAAGTAGCTGTGTGTGTGTGTGTGTGTGTGTGTGTGTGTGTGTTCCTCTCCAGAGCTGCCACCACCGAGTAAATAATTTTCTCTATTAATCAAAAGTGAGTATAGCTGCACTCTCACAGCATGCTAGAGGCCATTAAACATACTTTATGTGAACATTACCAGAATTAAAACTACCCACACCATCCCCTCTCCCACTTGGCCCCAAACAAAACACTGTCTCCCTGGTCAGAGAAAGCCAATAACACAGGCTGCGTCCCCAAATGGCACCCTATTCCCTAGTGCACAGCTTTTCACCAGGACCCATTGGACAAAGGGGGAAAGTAGTGCACTATGTAGGGAATAGGTAACCATTTGGGATGCACTAACAGAATCTACCTCAGAGTGTTCTCTGACAGAAAGTCTATTGTCAGAATAGCAAGCAGCAGGAGCCAAGAAAGAGGTGGTTTAATATGGGCTGAATCCCCTAGACCACACTCATTCAATATCAGTTAGATCAAACTATTATAAGTGTAGACATAGTTTAAGGATTGAAAACAACTTGAGGAAATTAGCAAATTGGAAAAAAAGGATATATACCATTAATGACTTAGTCTAAATGCAAAGTAACAGGCATTAATTTACGAGTCCATAAACAAAGAAAACAGGCTTACAACGTCCCCTCACATTCCTCTGCATCTGAACAATCAATCATTGTAATGACTTGGGATGAAATCTGATCGGGTGTTTAGTTGACACCAACGCCCTGAAAACAGCCACAATGACCTGTATGAACGTGACCAGGAAATACACCTGATCCTCAGTGACCCATCAAAGACCATTCTTTGGGGCCATGTTTCTCATTTGAAGTTGGAACAAAACTCAGCAGGAGA
Organism: Oncorhynchus masou masou; assembly: GCF_036934945.1. Taxonomy (NCBI): domain Eukaryota; kingdom Metazoa; phylum Chordata; class Actinopteri; order Salmoniformes; family Salmonidae; genus Oncorhynchus; species Oncorhynchus masou. The sequence goes on along the minus strand of NC_088233.1, from coordinate 10,596,422 downwards.
AGTAGTTTGTCATGTACTGTTTTGTCTGTCACTCTGTCCACTTCTGTGTAAAAGTTACAGGTTAAAGGTCAGAAACAGGGCTGGGCTTGATTCACAGGGTCACAGTAAAAGCTATGGAATTTCCCACAGACATTTTTTTTTTAAATGACAAGCTTACTGTTAGTGGGGAAAAACTTTGATTGAAAGCACAGTAAGATTTCCATACGTACTTACGCCCATCGCTCCTCAGGAAGCATAAGCCACCACATTTTGTGTTTGTTTCCATTCGTGATTTTTAACAACCTGAAGTGGTCTGCTTTGGGATGGAAAATTGTGACATAATACCTCCCCAAGCCACCATTTTATTATCATCTATGAAATGTAACTATCCTACTTCCTGAAGAGATAAAAGAGGAATTCAAAACACCCTCAGCATGACATTTACCACACAAAACAATGAAGGAAAGGGTGTGAACTGAGCTTACTGTCTATAAACTCTAACTAAGCTTCAGAGCACTACCACTCAATACCGTACACAGTGGATGGGATCCCGAAAGTCAATGTTTGAACAAAGGGTTGTCTGACCGGGGCAAAGCCAAGGTATTGGCAATAGGCTGAATTGAATAGGTGTGATGATAGCTACTGACGGAATCCCCTCAGTCACAAGGAGTCAACGATGTGCTCTGAAAAGACTAAACCTCACAGAAGAGTAATATGCTGAGCGGGTAAAGCCACAGTACGTACAGCTGTGTAATCACGTGTTACAGTGTTGTGATGGTTTACCTCTGGTACCCCGCCATGCTCCTCCAGGTCCTGGAGCCCGAACACTGCACCAGTTAGACCCTGATCAGACACACAGAGTCCAGGGGCCCCCGACCTACTCTGTATAGGCTACATTATCATGAGGGAAAAGTGATGGAGGCTTGGTGTCAAAACTGTATACTCTTCAATTAAGGCTTCTATTTCTTATTAAAAATAGCTAATCATTTTGCTCGATAATGAATGAAACATCAAGTATTTTTGTCACCATCATCAAATACAGTTGTTGTGTGTGGTAGCTCACCTAAGCACTATGCAACATGCAATATCAAAATCAATACTTGTTTACTATTCCTCACCTGCTTGTAATGTCCAATAACCTGTTCGGTTATGTTGTTGATATTCAACATGTATTGGTGTAACTTTCGCTTGTACTTCAAAGCAGTCAGCTGTGCTTCGCTCTGGATGGATGACACCTGGGCGAGGAGGGATTGCTCTCTCCTACCCCACCTGAGCCTCTGCATTCGGCCTTCGTGCTCCATGGTAGCGCTTCTCTCCTGGAGCCCATCATTCAGCATACGAAGCGCATCCAAACAGCAATGGTCTCCCTGGACAATGTCTGTATGGGACAAGAGAAGCCCGCATCCTTTCTGACAGATACCAACATCTCTGTGGTCAAAGTCGGATTCTTCTTCTTTCATCATACGCGGCTCATTGTCATTCTCGCCTAAGTTCAAAACCTTTCTGCAACTTTCTCTGTCCTTGCTTGGATTTAGGCAGTCGGCGCACATGATCAATTCTCTTAGCGGGTCCGGAGTCGCGTTGGACGGTGTTGGAAACAGCCTCTGCAGTTGCAACGTTAACAAGTTGTCAGAAGTTTGGTCAGGTGTAGATGAACAAACTGATGAAGCTGCAGACTGTACTGAATGTGCGTAAAATCAAAATCTGAACGCCGTCGATATTAACGCAGGCAATAGAAATATATGCGCTTAATGTCGACGTCACTTGCTAACTATACATGGACTGGATCACTTTTCACCTCCCACTTGTTGCTGTAGTTGTAGTCTTGTCTTCTCATCCTTGCTTATCCTTGTCTATTCTCAATATGAAGAGAGAGCAAGAGAAACTGCGTCATGGATGCATTTCCCTATCCATAATAACGAAAAAAAAATGTTGGTACGCTAGTATATGCCTAGCACAGAATACATTTTAGACAAAACGGGCTACAATACAGTGATTTCCATTCATTTATTATTTTCAATAGAACCACCAGAGGTCGCCTAAGCCTCCAGATACCATGATTTGCAGACTGTTGGATTAATTAGTTACCACAACTTAACAGAGACCTACCTACAGTATGTAAACCCTTATTTATAAATAATAATTCATTATCTATTCTAATTTAGTTTGAATGCTCTACAAAATAGGCTGCACTGTAGCATCATCACAGATGTTATTTTGGGACCCCTACTTTACACCAAATCTCTGTAATATAATATCTGAACAGGGATCTCTAAGTGAGCCTGAACCCATGACTTCCTGGCCTATAGCCCTCTGTCTACCCACCGTCTAACTGTCAAACTCAGCATGACAGAGTACAGGCACCTCAATCTGAGTCTGTGTCTGGAGTAAACATACACTAGGTGGCATCACTCTGGGCGTGTGTTGTGTTGTCTGGCATGTCAGAGAGAGAGAGAGAGAGGCTGGCTTTCCAAAGACAATATTCTCAGACCTGGGGGATGTTTCCAACTGTCTGAAGAAATACGTATAGTAACCTAGGCCATGTGTCTCTGATATACTACAGTGTTTACTGCTGCCACTGGTTTGAGTGTCCCTGTCTGTCTGGTGTCCGGTGCTTGACTTGGACAGGAGCTCACCGGAACTGAATACCAACACCTTGTCTACTGCTTGAATTCCTGCACCTCTTACAGAATAGGCCTTAAATTACAACGGAGTTCCTGCACCTAAATATAAACACACTACCGGTACCTATTTCAGTCCAAGTCAAGCACTGCTAGTGATTTCACACCACACTGCTCATGGTCCTCCTCATACATTTGAGGAAAAAGTAAAACAATGATACAAATCCTCATTGTCAATAAATCTAACCAAAGACAGTCAGATTAACGTCCTTGTAAAACAATCAAAGTTTGTTGTACATCGCAATTGAAGTGTACTTTTTGAACTCTGGTTCTTGCAGATTCTTTCAGATTAAACTCAGTGTATCTGTAAATCTGACAATCTGATTTCCCTCAGGAGGTGTAGCAACAAATGATGTCGACAACAACAACAACAAAACAGTGCAATTGCCAGAAAACCAACTGGGATTTGACATATCACAGAGAGGCCATATGTTCCAGCTGATAAGCCAATTGATGTGATTCACATTCAAGGAAAGGTGTTCATCTCCTTCCTTGTGCCATAATCCTCCTGTGTATGTTTATATGTGTGCAGAACTAAGAACTATTGAAGCCCTTTTGACCTGCAGGAATTTTCCTTGACTTAATATGAATCTAAATCTAACCAATAGATAAGGCTATTTAACAAAGGGGAAATGACATCATTCATTTTGATCTGAAATCATTATTGGATACAAGTTGGGAAGCAAAAAATTGTTTACTGCTGGTTCATTTTCTGGCATAAAATAACATAGGCTACTATCTTGAGATAACTTGTGTTATCTATAATGGAACACAGAGTTGCAACGATATCTCTGATCTCTCATCAGCTCTACCCTCTGGTAGTGAAAAGTGGCAGCTTTCTACAGAGATGTTGAAGAAAGTGTTATTTCAAATAGAGATATTACAACAAAAACAGTCCATCATTAGATACAGTACCATTCATACATGATGTATATAGAAGCAAGAGTTCAGAGTTAAAACATTTAAAACTAATATTTTAGTGAAAATATTGTATATGTTTTCACAATCAGATGTTATCCCTCTTTGTTAATAACAGCTGGTGTGCGATATCTAATATTAAGGAAGTCTCGAGGTTCTGCTCGCCTGATGTAGAATACCTCATGATAAGCTATTGGCCGGTGACTTTATTTCAGAAAAACTGAAATCCATTTCACCTCATTTCTACCAGCATGTCACCTGTGCAACTAGAAGTGAAAAGAAAACTCTCGATCACCTTTACTCCACACACAGACTCATAAAAATCTCTCCTTCGCCCTCAATTTGGCAAAACTGATCATAACTCTATTCTCCTGATTCCTACAAGCAAAAACTCAAACAGGAAGTACGAGTGACACGCTCAATACGGAAGTAGTCAGATGAAACGGATGCTAAGCTACAGGACTGTTTCGCTAGCACAGACTGGAATATGTCTTGTGATTCATCGGATAGCATTGAGGGGTTTACCACATCAGTTACCAGATTCATTAATAAGTGCATCGACGACGTCGCCCCCACAGTGACCGTAGGTATACAGTGGGGAGAACAAGTATTTGATACACTGCCGATTTTGCAGGTTTTCCCTACTTACAAAGCATGTTGAGGTCTGTAATTTTTATCATAGGTACACTTCAATTGTGAGAGATGGAATCTAAAACAAAAATCCAGAAAATCACAGTAATTAATTAGCATTTTATTGCATGACATAAGTATTTGATCACCTACCAACCAGTGAGAATTCCGGCTCTCACAGACCTGTTAGTTTTTCTTTAAGAATCCCTCCTGTTCTCCACTCATTACCTGTATTAACTGCACCTGGGCTACAGGATAATAGGCAAGCAGCTTGGTGAGAAGGCAACAACTGTTGGCGCAGTTGGAAGAAGTTCAAGATGACGGTCAATCACCCTTGGTCTGGGGCTCCATGCCCAAGAAGGATGAGTACAACCCCAAAAATACCATCCCAACCGTGAAGCATGGAGGTGGAAACATCATTCTTTGGGGATGCTTTTCTGCAAAGGGGACAGGACGACTGCACCGTATTGAGTGGAGGATGGATGGGGTCATGTATCGCGAGATCTTGGCCAACAACCTCCTTCCCTCAGTAAGAGCATTGAAGATGGGTCGTGGCTGGGTCTTCCAGCATGACAACGACCCGAAACACACAGCCAGGGCAACTGAGGAGTGGCTCCGTAAGAAGCATCTCAAGGTCCTGGAGTGGCCTCGCCAGTCTCCAGACCTGAACCCAATAAAAAATCTTTGGAGGGAGCTGAAAGTCCGTATTGCCCAGCGACAGCCCCAAAACCTGAAGGATCTGGAGAAGGTTTGTATGGGGGAGTGGGCAAAAATCCCTGCTGCAGTGTTTGCAAACCTGGTCAAGAACTACAGGAAACGTATGATCTCTGTAATTGCAAACAAAGGTTTCTGTACCAAATATTAAGTTCTGCTTTTCTGTCATGCAATAATTACTTAATTACTTAAAATGTGATTTTTTTTCTGGATTTTTGTTTTAGATTCCGTCTCTCAGAGTTTAAGCGTACCTATGATAAAAATGACAGACCTCTACATGCTTTGGAAGTAGGAAAACCTGCAAAATCGGCAGTGTATCAAATACTTGTTCTCCCCACTGTATATCTCAACCAAAAGCCATCGATTACAGGCAACATTCACTCTGAGCTAAATGCAGGAGCTGCCGCTTTCAAGGAGCGGGACACTAATCCGGACGCTTATAAGAAATCCTGCTACGTCCTTTGACAAACCATCAAACAGGCAAAGCGCCAAGACAGGACCAAGATCGAATCCTACGACACCGGCTCTGACTCTCGTCGGATGTGGTAGGGCTTGCAAACTATCATGGATTACAAAGGAAAATCCAGCCGCGAGCTGTCCAGTGACGCAAGCCTTCCAGACGAGCTAAATACCTTCTATGCTCGATTTGAGGCTAGCAGCACTGAACCATGCATGAGAGCACCAGCTGTTCCATAGGACTGTGTGATCATGCTCTCCATAGCCGATGTAAGAAGTTAACATTCACATGGCCGCAGTGCCAGATGCAATTTTTTAAATACAATTTTCATCTTTTATTTAACCTTTATTTACCTAGGCAAGTCAGTTTAGAACAAATTCTTATTACCAGGATACTCAGAGCATGTGCTGACCTGCTGGCAAGTGACTACACTGACATTTTCAACCTCGCCCTGAACCATTCTGTAATATCAACATGTTTCAAGCAGTTCTTGTGACCAAGAACGCCAAGGTAACTTGTCTAAATTACTATTTTCTCTTAGCACTCACATCTGTAGCCATGAAATGCTTTGGAAGGCTGGTCAGGGCTCATATCAACACCATTATCCCAGACACCCAGGACCCACACCAATTCGCATACCGCCCCAACAGATCCACAGATGAGGCAATCTCTTTTGCACTCCACACTGCCCTTTCCCACCTGGACAAAAGAAGCACCTACATGAGGATGCTGTTCATTGACTACAGCTCCTGGTTCAACACCATAGTGTCCTTCAAGCTCATCAGTAAACTAAGGACCCTGGGATTAAACGCCTCTCTCTGCAACTGGATCCTGGACTTCCTGATGCGCCGTCCCCAGGTGATGAGGATGGGCAACAACACATCCGACACGCTGACCATCAACACGGGGGCCCCTCAGGGGTGCATGCTCAGTCCCCTCCTATACTCCCTGTTCACCCACAACTAGGTGGTCGCACACGACTCCAACACCATCATTAAGTTTGCAGATGGGGCGGCAGTGTAGCCTAGTGGTTAGAGCGTTGGACTAGTAACCGGAAGGTTGAGAGTTCAAACCCCCGAGCTGACAAGGTACAAAATCTGTCGTTCTGCCCCTGAACAGGCAGTTAACCCACTGTTCCCAGGCCGTCATTGAAAATAAGAATTTGTTCTTAACTGACTTGCCTGGTTAAATAAAGGTAAAAAAAAAAAAAAAGTTTGCAGATGACACAACAGTGATAGGCCTGATCACCGATGATGGTGACCCCATCCACATTGACCATGGGCTGTAGTGGAGCAAGTTGAGAGCTTCACTAAGGAATTATCATGGTCCAAACACACCAACACAGTCGTGAAGAGGGCACGGCAATGCCTGTTACCCCTCAGGAGGCTGAAAAGATTCAGCAGGAGTTCTCAGATCCTCAACAAGATATACAGATGCACCATTGATAGCTGCCTGCATCACCCCTTGGTATGGCAACTGCTTGGCATCCGACCGCAAGGTGCTACCGGGGGTAGTGCGTACGGCCCAGTACATTACTGGGGCCAAGCTTCCTGCCATCCAGGATCTCTATACCAGGTGTCAGAGGAAGGACCTAAAAATTGTCAAAGACATCAGCCACCAATGTCATAGACTGTTCTATATGCTACTGCGTGGGAAGCGGTACCAATGTATCAAGTCTGGAACCAACAGAACCCTGAACAGCTTCTACCCCCAAGTCTTAAGACTGCTAAATAGTTAACCAATAGCTACCCAGACTCTCTGCATGTACCTTTTTTGCACTAACTCTTGTGACTCATCACATACACTGTCGTTACAGTTTATTGTCTATCCTGTTGCATAGTCACTTTACCTCTAACTATATGTACATATCTACCTCAATTACCTTGCACCAAAGTACATTAACTTGTTACTAGTAACAGTGAATATAGCCAAGTTATCATTAGTCATTGTGTATTTATTCCTTGTGTTATTTTTCTCTGCTATTTCTCTTTGTTTCTCTATGCATTGTTGGGAAGGGCCCGTAAGTAATTTCACTGTTAGTCTACACCTGTTGTTTACCAAGCATGTGACAAAAACAATTTTATTACATTTGATTTGTTCCATGAAAATGTCCTGAATCCCAAACCTGCAATGTGGATAAAAGCCTGATTGCAGCAGGAAGAGGTCTGCCAGAATGTACCTGTATTACTGAGGAAAAACTGCCTTCTCAATGGAGCTTTCCAATTGAGTAAAACCTAATGCATACCAAGAGGGCAAGGCCTGCACATCAGCAGTTATAGAGCTGACCACCCAGCACCTTCAGCGGTTAAGATCTAGGAATTCAATTGCTTTTCTAAATAGCTTTTTCTAAATAGCTTTTTCTAAATAGCTTATTCTTACACATTCTGCAACTCAGTAGGAAACACAGACATCTACATTTATTGCGAAATACGACTGTAATTTACAAGTTTGTTTGATTCAGTCTAACAATCATTTTAAACTCACTTTAACTTCCTGGTTCTGATCAGCTGTTTTTCTGCGCTCTCCCAAAAGGCGTCCTTGGCCAGAGGTGCACAGTTATTGATTGCTGTGAAAGTTGGGAAAGTCAATTTGATCTAATATTGAACCAGATGGTGATATCCAGGAAACATTGTTTTGAGGGATGTGAAGAATTCAGGGGGTTTAGCCCTGATCAGGACTCAAACCTGGGTCCAGCAAAGACCTTAAATGTTAAGCCAAGATCTCGAAACCTCTTGACAAGCTTGCTAGGTGTTGTGTTAAGGTTGCTTCTACCCACTTCCTTCAGGAGAGTGTGTCATCACGCTTCTCTGCAATTAGTCCCTCAAGTGGGGCTCCCGAGTGGTGCACCGTTCTATGGCACTGCATCCCTGGTTCGAATCCAGGCTGTATCACAACCGGCCGTGATTGGGAGTCCCATAAGGCGCTGCACAATTGGGCCAACGTCGTCCGGGTTTGGCCGGTGTAGGCCGTCATTGTAAATAAGAATTTGTTCTTAACTGACTTGCCTAGTTAAATAAAGGTTCAATTAAAAAATATATATGTTTAAGTGTAAATTACACCCATCTCCTATGGCCTAACAGGCACCATCCCAATTCTAACACCAATGTAGCAAATTCAGTGGGTAGCCCAAACCGGGACTCAAACCCAGGTCCACCTTAAATGTTACACCAAGAGTCCAAACCTCTTGACGAGGTCATTATGTATTGGACTTGAGACTTCAAACGACGAAGTCTTTCAATACTGATAAGTCTTGTAACTTGAAGTCATAATCTTATTTTTCTCATAAATCATGAACAGTTTCAGTCGCTATATACTTTCAATATATAAAAAAGAGACAATTCACCTTAAATTAATAGTTACAGTAACTATTATTTTATTGTTCTTTTTAAGTCCAGACAATGACAGAGTCCAGTTTCACCCCTCCCTCTCAACATGTGTGATTCCTATTCATTACAGTATGAGCAAAGCACTGAACATTATACAGCCAAACACTGCTGCATCAACAACCACAGCGGTAATGTCATCAAACCCCAACCAATCTTACAGTAAGGAATGAGACTGCAGGACTGACCAGTACTGAACCTACTGAATGAGTGAGATTCCTTTAGCCAGTTAAGGTTTTTCTCTCTAAAACCTTAACCCCCCTTTACGATGGAAAAATTCCAGAAACCTTCCCCCAAATTCCCAGTTTTCCCAGAAATTCTAGTTTGAGTATTTCTGGAAAAATC
>NC_088233.1:10527315-10582315 GCF_036934945.1 Oncorhynchus masou masou | reverse complement strand
GATGTTTACCTGAGATGCGTACTTGGGCCACAGCCCCATCTCCTCCCTCGCTATGGGCCCTGACCTCCACTACGCAGTCCCCGTCCCTGGGCATGGGCAGGTCTATGGATCGCTTCCCTGTGGTATACAGTAGACCTGTGGAGAGGCCCGCCTTCCTGTACAAGACCTATATGGAGGCAGAGAGACAGAGAGACAGAGAGACAGAGAGACAGAGAGACAGAGAGACAGACAGACAGACAGACAGACAGACAGACAGACAGACAGACAGCATTATAGATCTGTTCATATGGTCATTCTAAGGAGTTGTGACTACAAGGAAGGTAGTTGAGTAAACTGTATGTTGTGTTCAGTAAGATGTACTGTTTAGCTCAGTTGTGTATTGAAAGCTGCGACATGAAGAAACCTGTCACGTCAAATGTACGTACAGTATGTGACGAATGCGCAACAGAGACACATCAGTTATGTGTACAGACTTTCAGCTTGAAATGCACTTCAAGCTCCCGTGTATTTGGTAAAACAGCACACACCTTGTATCCATCTATTGTTGACTCGTTGGCCAAGGGTTCGACATGTTCCCAGGCGATGTTTACTGATGTTCCTTTCAGCTTTTTACTGATTATTTTAGGAGGCCGGCTTGGGGCTGGAGGAAAACACAAGTCAAATAGTTCTACAGAGTAAAGAACCTGTGACAATCAGAAACTCAGAACTCAGGTTTCATACCGTCATACCGTTTCTGTACCACATCGGGGTATACGGAAGTGCCCCCCCCAAAAAAAATACATATATTATTATTCTTCTAATTATAAGGTGTAACTCGCACCCCCGCAGCCCCCGCGAGGCAGCTGTGCCCCGAACCTCAAAAACTGAAACACAAATAATAATGTGTTTTGTTTTAAACAGTACTGAAAACCATAACGTCAGTATTTTGAAACACCCCGGTGTACGGTATCAACGGTATATCGCCAAATCCCTCCCAGAATATGCTGAAGATTACTGAGCTGAGGGACAGTTTCCCAGACATAGATAAAGCCTAGTCCTCCACTAAGGCACGCTTTGCAATAGAGAAACTCCATTGATAATGTTTTTGAGTCCAAGACGAGGCTTCATCTGTGTCCAGTGAACCGGCCCTGAGAGCGATGTACATACGGGCTTTTTTGGTGTAGATCTGGAAGTGATGACTGGGGGGTCCGTATCCGGCTGCATTGTAGGCCCTGACCTCTATGAGGTAGGGGGAGTTTGGCCTCATGTTTTCCAACCTTGTCTGGTTCTCTCTGCTGGACACCACCACTCTCTGACTGGATGCCTCTCTGTCCTCCACTTTCATCCAGTACCGCACCTTGGCAGGGAGAGCAGGTGAAGGGGAGAAGAGGAGAGAGGAGGGGAGGGTGAGAGGGGGAGGAGAGAGAGGAAGAGAGGGGGGGGGTGAAGGGGAGAAGGTGAGAAGAGGAGAGAGGAGGGGATAGTGAGAGGGGGAGGAGAGGGAGGAAGAGAGGGGGAGGGGTTGAAGGGGAGAAGAGGAGAGAGGAGGAGAGGGTGAGAGGGGGAGGAGAGAGAGGAAGAGAGGGGGGGAGAGGGGGTGAAGGGGAGAAGGTGAGAGAGGAGAGAGGAGGGGAGGGTGAGGAGAGGGAGGAATAGAGGGTGAGGGGTGAAGGGGTGAAGGGGAGAAGAGGAGAGAGGGTGACAGGGAGGAGAGAGAGGAAGAGGGGGGGAGAGGAGGGAGAGGGGGAGAAGAGGAGAGAGGGGCGAGAGGAGAAGGTGATGGAGAGAGGGGCGAGAGGGAGGAGAGGAGGAGAGAGGAGGAAGAGGGTCACAGAAAGTCAATATACTGTGTACACTATTACAGGGCCTAAAATATGTCCTGGTAAGATAATAATGGTCTAGAAAATGTCCCTATTATGTACCTCACCATGCAGGTGCAAATACAATGGAGAACTCCAGCGACATAAGTTAGTTAGTCAAGTGTTTTGAGGTCTCTGGATTGATGCATACAGGCTTCTTCTCCTCTCTAATATACAGTCATGTTACTCCTCCTAGACACAGCAGTACTGACCTGGTATCCTTCAACGGTGTGCTGGGTGACAGGGAGCCACCACACAATGGCCTCAGTGGCAGACAGCGCCCTGGCCTCCACACTGGCAGGGGCTTCGGATGGCACTGATGGCACACACAGAGATATCATTTTATTTTTACCTTTATTTTACTAGGCAAGTCAGACTAGCAACCTTCCGGTTACTAGTCCAACGCTCTAACCACTAGGCTACCCTGCCGCCCCGATATCATTTAAGACAATATGAGACAGAGAGAGAGAGACAGCGAGAGACTTGTGTAAACTTTTGTTTATTATCTATTGGACTTGCTTTGGCAATGTAAACATATGTTTCCCATGCAGAGTAAAGCCCCTGTCAAAGTATTCCCTCCACATGCCCACCTACAGTAACTGTAGATTGTTTATGAATGTAATCTGCCCTTTATTTCATGTTGGTACCCAGTCTGACCCTGCCTATGCAGTCCTCTCTGTCTTGGTAAGGAGGCATCTGTTAATAAGAGGCATTAATCATTGCCTAGAACAAGCTCAGCGACAGAAATATCTTTCCCCATATTATTTCTGTGATCCAACACTTTCCTCTGAGTTATGACCCATGACACACTCCCAGTGTATCTGCTCCAGGAGAGAGAGAGCGAGAGAGAGCGAGAAAGAGAGAGCGAGAGAGAGCGACAGAGCGAGAGAGTCATCCTGCAAGAAACCTGGTATAGAGGAGACGGACCCACTAGGTTACAGAGAGCTGGTAGTCCCATCCACCAAACTACCAGGTGTGAAACAGGGAAGGGACTCAGGGGGTATGCTAATTTGGTATAGAGCAGACCTAACTCACTCCATTAAATTAATCAAAACAGGAATATTTTACATTTGGCTAGAAATTCTAAAGGAAATTATCTTAAACAGAGAAAAATGTCCTCCTGTGTGCTACCTATATCCCCCCCTTGAAGACAGCTTCTCCAACCTAAAGGGGGAAATAAATCATGTCCAGGCCAAGGGACATGTACTAGTCTATGGCGACCTAAATGCCAGAACCGGACAAGAACCTGACACCCTCAGCACACAGGGGGACAAAAACCTGTCTGCAGATGACAGCATTCCCTCCCCCATATGCCCCCCTAGAAACAAAACAACAATTACAGGTCACAACTCCTGCAGCTCTGTCGCACGCTGGGTATGTACATAGTTAATGGTAGGCTTCGAGGGGACTCCTATGGTCAGAGACAGAGAGCGAGAGCCAGACAGACAAACAGACAGACAGACAGACAGACAGAGAGCTGTCCGCAAGTCATCAGGTTTGGGCTCAAACCTAACACTTCTACCCTCTTTTACACTCCCAAACAGCGTTACCACGGCAACTGAGCATCTCTCCATAGCCCCGGGTTGCCCATGGTTATCTTGATTGTCTGTCAGCTGAAGTTAATAAGTGGGCTGAATGCTTGACATCCCTGGGGGCGAATTATCAGCTTTCTGGTTCATGCTGCTACAGAGATCATGATAATCCCACTCTGATGAGGGATGGAGGAGGGAGGGAGGTGAGGGAGGGAGAGTAGGAGGGAGATGATGGTAGGAGGGAGGTGATTGTAGGAGGGAGGTGAGGGAGGGAGGGTTGGAAGGAGGGGGGTTGGAGGGAGGTGAGGGTGGGAGGGAGGGACAGAGGTTTGGAGGGAGGTGAGGGTAGAAGGGAAGTGAGGGTGGGAGGGAGGTGAGGGTGGGAGGTGAGGGAGGGAGATGAGGGTGGGAGGTGAGGGTGGGAGGGAGGTGAAGGTAGGAGGGACGTAAGGGAGGTGAGGGTGGGAGGCAGGTGAGGGAAGGAGGTAAGGGAGGGAGGTAAGGGAGGGAGGTTAGAGGGAGGTGAGGGTGGGAGGGAGATGTGAGGGAGGCAGGGAGGTGAGGGTGGGAGGTGAGGGTAAGAGGGAGGTGAGGGTGGGAGGTGAGGGTAGGTGGAAGGGAGGGAGGTGAGGAGGGAGGTGAGTGTAGGAGGGAGGTGAGTGTAGGAGGGAGGTGAGGGTGGGAGGGAGGTGAGGTGAGGGTGGGAGGTGAGGGTAGGAGGGAGGGAGGTGAGTGTAGGAGGGAGGTGAGGGTGGGTGGGAGGTGAGGTGAGGTTGGGAGGTGAGGGTATGAGGGAGGGGGGTGAGGAGGGAGATGAGGGTGGGAGGTGAGGGTAGGAGGGAGGGGGTGAGGAGGGAGATGAGGGTGGGAGGTGAGGGTAGGAGGGAGGGGGTGAGGAGGGAGATGAGGGTGGGAGGGAGGTGAGGGTAGGAGGGAGGTGAGGGAGGTGAGGGTGGGAGGGAAATTAAGGTGGGAGGGAGGGAGGGAGGTGAGGAGGGAGGTGAGGGTGGGAGGAAGGGAGGTGAGGGTGGGAGGGAGGTGAGGGTAGGAGGGAGGTGAGGGAGGTGAGGGTGGGAGGGAAATTAAGGTGGGAGGGAGGGAGGGAGGTGAGGAGGGAGGTGAGGGTGGGAGGAAGGGAGGTGAGGGTGGGAGGAAGGGAGGGGTTTCTTAAGAGACCCCCGTCTCTCTATGCTGCAGACAGAGTACAATGATCTGTGGTCCATTTTTCTGTTTTCCCACGTATAATTAAGGTTGGGCTTTCCATGAGGAGTAAGCTGATCCCAGATCTGTGCTTACCGTCTTGTGCAGAGTAGATAACAGCCGTGAGACTATAGGGTCCTTCTCCTTTAATGTTGAAAGCCTTGACTTTGACCTGGAACTCTGTGGAGGCAGGGATGGATGAGTCTTTGTGGACATAGTGTTTAGCCTCGGGGTCTGCCACAGTCACCTTCATCCATTCGTAGACATCGTGGGGCTTGAAGGCGATGATGTAGCCAAAGTTGCGGCCGTAGTAGTACTGCGGCTGCACTGGCTGGAGGTAGAGGGAACGGGAAATAGAGTTGAACAATTAACAATAAGAGAACGATCCACACAGGACCTTGTTGTCTATCGACAGGCGGTGTCACCTCTTGATGGTCCGTCCTTGCTGACAGAGTTATGCCAAGTGACAAGAAAATGTCCAGGATCAAAATAAGGAGCTACAATCTCTTTTAAACTGGTTTATATAATATATAATATTATTCTAGTTATCATGACGACTGTGTCTCTAAGAGACTGTTTATTCCAAAGTTATGACAGCCTTATTACAAGACCAGCCTCTCCCCTGACTCACTTCCTTGATTTATTAAACCAGCCTATCCAGCCTCTCCCCTGCCTCACTTCCTTGATATATTAGACCAGTCTATCCAGTCTCCTAGCTTGGCTCAGGCCCCATCAAACCAAATGTCCTGCATGATGTACACGCATCAGGCACTGCTAACAGACACACACACACACACACACACACACACACACACACACACACACACACACACACACACACACACACACACACACACACACACACACACACACACACACACCTGACCTTTAAACACAAGCCTCATCACATTAACCAAGTGCTGTAGGGTTGATGCTGCCATACAAAAGCACTTCTGGTTGACAGTCATTCCTTCATGCCGTACTGTTATGGACGTGCTGTGCTCTGACATCTATTCTCTCCTCTTCTTCCAGGAACAATGCTTCCTCTAGGAACGGGTGGCAGGTAGCCTAGCGGTTAAGAGCATTGGGCCAGTAACAGCAAGATCACTGGTTCAAATCCCTAGGTGAAAAATCTGTCAATGGGCCCTTGAGCAAGGTACTCAACTATAATGGCTCTGGATAAGAGCATCTGCTAAAATGTAAAAATAGCTAACATAGTTATTTAGCACTGCTTTGCAAGAAGGGCATAGCAAAAAACAACATGCGTCTTGCACATGCTGTAGTTTAATTTGAATTGAAATCAAATGTCTGTTCTTGCTTGTTTCCATTGGCTGGCTGCTGTCAGATCAGATTCAGGAGAAAAGCTGAGTTTGTGGCCACAGTCCACTGGCAGAGACAGAAATAAAGATGGCATCTTGGCTAGATGATCCTAGACCTACCGTCCAAGTGATGGTCAGCTCCTTGCTGGTCCCGCCACCACCGCCAATGTCTGAGGGCGCCACCACGGGAACTACAACGAGACAGGAGATGCCAAGCTCTGAGTTCACATTCACTGGCCAGTATTCACAAAGCACATCTGAGTGTTGAGCTAGGATAGTTGATCACAGAGTGCTGATCTAGGATCAGGTCCTGCCTGTCAATATAATCATATTCATTACGATCAAAAAAAGGTCAAACTGATCCTAGTCCTACTCTTCGTGAACACTGGCCATTGTCCACACAGCACAATGTCAAACAACATATACTGTAACCTTCAGTTGGCACTAGTACTGATGCAGCATCAGCTTTATAAAATAGCATCAATGTCTCTAGTGCTGCCAGTTTCAACACCTTAAATGTTCCTATGGGACCGATGTCCCACTGGTTTTCCATCTTCTAATCTCATCTGTCATGGTTTAGTAAAATGAGTTCTGTCATCTCATCTGTCATGGTTTAGTAAAATGAGTTCTGTCATCTCATCTGTCATGGTTTAGTAAGATGTGTTCTGTCATCTCATCTGTCATGGATTAGTAACATGTGTTCTGTCATCTCATCTGTCATGGTTTAGTAGAGTGGTGTAAATTACTTAAGTAAAAATACTTGAAAGTATTACTTAAGCAGTTTTTTGTCTGGTTTGCTTATTATAAGGAATTAGAAATTATTTATATTTTACATTTACTTTTGATACTTAAGTATATTTAAAACTAAATACCTTTAGACTTTTACTCAAGTAGGATTTTACTGGGTGACTTTCACTTTTACTTTAGTCATTTTCTATTAAGGTATCTTTAGTTTTACTCAAGTATGACAATTGGGTACATTTTCCACCACTGGTTTAGTAAGACGTGTTCTAGCATCCCATCTGACTAGAACCAAAAAATTTGATCATATTACTCCAGTGCTAGCCTCCTTACACTGGCTTCCTGTCAAAGCAAGGGCTGATTTCAAGGTTTTACTGCTAACCTACAAAGCATTGCATGGGCTTGCTCCTACCTATCTCTCTGATTTGGTCCTGCCGTACATACCTACACGTACGCTACGGTCACAAGACGCAGGCCTCCTAATTGTCCCTAGAATTTCTAAGCAAACAGCTGGAGGCAGGGCTTTCTCCTATAGAGCTCCATTTTTATGGAACGGTCTGCCTACCCATGTCAGAGACGCAAACTCGGTCTCAACCTTTAAGTCTTTACTGAAGACTCATCTCTTCAGTGGGTCATATGATTGAGTGTAGTCTGGCCCAGGAGTGGGAAGGTGAACGGAAAGGCTCTGGAGCAACGAACCACCCTTGCTGTCTCTGCCTGGCCGGTTCCCCTCTTTCCACTGGGATTCTCTGCCTCTAACCGTATTACAGGGGCTGGGTCACTGGCTTGCTGGGGCTCTCTCATGCCGTCCCTGGAGGGGGTGCGTCACCTGAGTGGGTTGATTCACTGATGTGGTCATCCTGTCTGGGTTGGCGCCCCCCCCCCCTTGGGTTGTGCCGTGGCGGAGGTCTTTGCGGGCTATACTCAGCTTTGTCTCAGGATGGTAAGTTGGTGGTTGAAGATATCCCTCCAGTGGTGTGGGGGCTGTGCTTTGGCAAAGTGGGTGGGGTTATATCCTTCCTGTTTGGCCCTGTCCGGGGGTGTCCTCGGGTGGGGCCACAGTGTCTCCTGACCCCTCCTGTCTCAGCCTCCAGTATTTATGCTGCAGTAGTTTATGTGTCGGGGGGCTGGGGTCAGTTTGTTATATCTGGAGTACTTCTCCTGTCCAATTCGGTGTCCTGTGTGAATCTAAGTGTGCGTTCTCTAATTCTCTCCTTCTCTCTCTCGGAGGACCTGAGCCCTAGGACCATGCCCCAGGACTACCTGACATGATGACTCCTTGCTGTCCCCAGTCCACCTGGCCGTGCTGCTGCTCCAGTTTCAACTGACCTGAGCCCTAGGACCATGCCCCAGGACTACTTGACATGATGACTCCTTGCTGTCCCCAGTCCACCTGGCCGTGCTGCTGCTCCAGTTTCAACTGTTCTGCCTTATTATTATTCGACCATGCTGGTCATTTATGAACATTTGAACATCTTGGCCATGTTCTGTTATAATCTCTACCCGGCACAGCCAGAAGAGGACTGGCCACCCCACATAGCCTGGTTCCTCTCTAGGTTTCTTCCTAGGTTTTGGCTTTTCTAGGGAGTTTTTCCTAGCCACCGTGCTTCTACACCTGCATTGCTTGCTGTTTGGGGTTTTAGGCTGGGTTTCTGTACAGCACTTTGAGATATCAGCTGATGTACGAAGGGCTATATAAATAAATTTGATTTGATTTGATTTGATTTGATCTGTCACGGTTTAGTAAGACGTGTTCTAGCATCCCATCTGTCACGGTTTAGTAAGACGTGTTCTAGCATCCCATCTGTCACGGTTTAGTAAGACGTGTTAAAGCAAATATTATTGTTTTTAAAATTGTTACTTTAGGCCTACATTTTCAAATGTTAAACTTAAAACCAGATCCCCTGTGTTAGTCTGCTGAGCTATAGCCTAGGCATTAGCTGGGGTATTGCAGACTTCAGGATGTCATGATGGTTCAGCAGCAGCTCCAGTACCCTTACCAGCCTCCAACGTGGTGACTTTGGGAGAGGGGCTGCTGGGGTCTCCTGTCCCCAGGGTGTTGGTGGCTATCACCCTAAACTCATACTCTGTCCAGGGAAACAGGTCCACCACCGTGGCTGTCTCTGCATTGCCTTCCACATCCGGAGGGGCTACAAAGACAGAGATACAGTGTATTCAGACCTCTTGCCTTTTTCCACATTTTGTTAAGTTACAGCCTTATGCTGAAATAGATTTATTTTTATTTTTATCCACATCAATCTACATATAATACCACATAATGACAAAGTAAAAACAGGTTAAGTCATTTTTGCAAATGTTTTGAAAATAAAAAACTGAAATACCTTATTTACATAAGTATTCATACCATTTGCTATGAGACTTAAAGATGGCGCCGAAGAACATGGCTGACGTTTTACATTCTCCCAACCAACTGTGCAATTTTGTTATTTTTTTGCGTTTTGTGTAACTTCTTTTTTCTAACTTATTGTGTACATAATGCTGCTGCTACCATCTCCTATGACCCAAAATAACTTCTGGAAAAGCGATTACTCACCGCGGACTGGAAGAAACTAACGAGTCCGACGAGAAGGATATCCTGCTCTCACTGGAACAGGCCCAGATCCACGCATTTTGCGTGAAGAAAATATGGCGGGAAAGGGGACGCAGATCTGGGATCCTTCTGAGAAGCCGGAGGCGAGGGAGTGAACTCCCAATGCCTTCCATCCTACTTGCTAATGTGCAATCGTTAGAAAATAAAATTGATGACCTACTATTAAGATTATCCTAGCAAAACTGTAACATCCTATGTTTCACCGAGACGTGGCTGAACAAAGAAACAGACAATATAGAGCTGGCGGGATTTTCCATGCAACGGCAGAACGAAGATGCTACCTCTGGTAATACGAGGGTTGGGGGGGGGGTGTCTTTTTGTCAATAACAGCTGGTGCGCGATGTCTAATATTAAAGAAGTCTCGAGGTATAGCTCGCCTGAGGTAAATGAGTACCTTATGATAAGCTGTAGACGGCACTATCTACCAAGAGAGATCTCATCTATATTATCCGTAGCCATCTACTTATCATCACAAAGCGAAGCTGGCACTAAGACCGCTCTCAACCAACTCTATAAAGCCATAAGCAAAGAAGAAAATGCCCACCCAGAAGCGGCACTCCTAGCGGCCGGGGACATGAGCAACAAGGGAAAAGAAAATCCTAGACCACCTTTACTCTACAAAGCTCTCCCCCGTCATCCATTCAGCAAATCTGACCACAATTCTGTCCTCCTGATTCCTGCTTACGAGCAAAAACTAAAGCAGGGAGTACCAGTGATTAGCTCAATACGGAAGTGGTCAGATGACCCGGATGCTACACCACAGGACCGTTTCACAGCACAGACTGGAAAATGTTCCGGGATTCATCCAATGGCGTTGAGGAATATACCACCTCAGTCATCAGCTTCATCAATAAATGCATCGATGATGTCGTCCCCACATTAACTGTACGTACATATCCCAACCAGAAGCCATGCATTACAGGCAACATCCACATCGAGCTAAAGGCTAGAACTGTTGATTTCATGGAGCGAGAGAATAATCCGGACGATTATAAAAAATCCTGCTATGCCCTCAGACGAACCATCAAACAAGCTAAGTGTTAATACAGGATTAAGATTGAATCATACTATACCAGCTCTGACGCTCGTTGGATGTGGCGAGGCTTGAAAACTATTACAGACAACAAAGGGAAAACCCAGATGTGAGCTGCCCAGTGATGCGAGCCTACCAGACGAGCTAAATGCCTTTTATGCTAAATGCCTTTTATGCTCGCTTCGAGGCAAGCAACACTGAAGCATGCACGAGAGCACCATCGGTAGCCGATGTGAACAAAACCTTTAAAGAGGTCAACATTCACAAAGCTGCTGGGCAAGACGGATTACCAGGACGAGTACTCAAAGCATGCGCGGACCAACTGTCAAGTGTCTTCACTGACATTTTCAACCTCTCCCTGACCAAGTCTGTACTACCTACATGTTTCAAGCAGACCACCATAGTCCCTGTGCCCAAGGAAGCGAAGGTGACCTGCCTAAATGATTACTGCCCCGTGGCACTCACATCGGTAGCCATGATGTGCTTTGAAAGGCTGGTCATGGCTCACATCAACAGCATCCTCCTGGACACCCTAGACCCACTCCATTTCCCATACCGCCCCAACAGATCCACAGATGACGTAATCTCAATCTCACTCCACACTGCCCTTTCCCACCTGGACAAAAGGAACACCTATGTGAGAATGCTATTCATTGACTACAGCTCAGCGTTCCACACCATAGTGCCCTCAAAGCTCATCACTAAGCTAAGGACCCTGGGACTAAACACCTCCCTCTGCAACTGGATCCTGGACTTCCTGATGGGCCGCCCCCAGGTGGTAAGTGTAAACAACAACACGTCTGCCACGCTGATCCTTAACACTGTGGCCCCTCAGGGGTGTGTACTTAGTCCCCTCCTGTATTCCCTGTTCACCCACGACTGCGTGGCCAAACACGACTCCAACACCATTATTACGTTTGCTGACGACACAACAGTGGTAGGCCTGATCACCGACAACGATAAGATGGCCTATACGGAGGAGGTCAGAGAACGGTCAGTGTGGTGCCAGGACAACAAGCTCTCACTTAATGTGAGCAAGACAAAGGAGCTGATCGTGGACTACAGGAAGAGGCGGGCTGAACAGGCCCCAATTAACATCGACAGGGCTGTAGTGGAGCGGGTCGAGAGTTTCAAGTTCCTTGGTGCCCACTTCCCAGGCCCCCATTAACATCGACAGGACTGTAGTGGAGCGGGTCGAGAGTTTCAAGTTCCTTGATGTCCACATTACCAACAAACTATCATGGTCCAAACATACCAAGACAGTCGTGAAGAGGGCACGACAAAACCTTTTCCACCTCATGAGACTGAAAGGATTTGGCATGGGCCCCCAGAATCTCAAAACGTTCTACAGCTGCACCATCGAGAGCATCCTGACCGGTTGCATCACCGCCTGGTATGGAAACTGCTCGGCATCTGACCGTAAGGCGCTACAGAGCGTAGTGCGAACGGCCCAGTACATCACTGGGGCCAAGCTTCCTGCCATCCAGGACCTATATAATAGGCGGTGTCAGAGGAAAGCCCATAACATTTTCAGAGACTCCAGTCACCTAAGTTATGAACTGTTTTCTCAGCAAGCGATACCACAGCCAGCGATACCGGAGCGCCAAGTGTAGGACCAAAAGGCTCCTCAACAGCTTCTACCCCTAAGCCATTAGACTGCTGAACTCATAAAAATCACCACCGGACAATTTACATTCTTCTTGAACTGCACTGTTGGTTAAGGGCTTGTAAGTAAGCATTTCACGGTAAAGTCTACACTTGTTGTAGTCGGCGCATGTGGCAAATAAAGTTTGATTTGATTTGAGACTCGAAATTGAGCTCAGGTACATCCTGTTTCCATTGATCATCCTTGTTTCTACAACTTGATTGGAGTCCATCTGTGGTAAATTCAATTGATTGGACATTATTTGGAAAGGCACACACCTGCCTATATAAGGTCCCACAGTTGGCAATGCATGTCAGAGCAAAAGCCAAGCCATTAGATTTAAGGAGTCGTCCGTAGAGCTCCGAGACAGGATTGTGTCGAGGTACAGATCTGGGGAAGGGTACCAAAATATTTCTGCAGCATTGAAGGTCCCCATGAACACAGTGGCCTCCATCATTCTTAAATAGAAGAAGATTGGAACCACCAAGACTCTTCCTAAAGCTGGCTGCCCGGCCAAACTGAGCAACCGGTGGAGAAGGGCCTTGGTGACCAAGAACCTGATGGTCACTCGGACAGAGCTCCAGAGTTCCTCTGTGGAGATGGAAGAACCTTCCAGAAGGACAACCATCCCTGCAGCACTCCACCAATCAGGCCTTTATGGTAGAGCGGCCAGATGGAACCCACTCCTCAGTTAAAGGCACATGACAGACCGCTTGGATTTTACCAAAAGGCACCTAACGGAAACAAGATTGAAACTCTTAGGTCTGACTGTCAAGCGTCACGTCTGGAGGAAACCTGGGACCATACCTATGGTAAAGCATGGTGGTGGCAGCAACATGCTGTGGGGATGTTTTTCAGTGGCAGGGACTGGGAGACTAACATTACCAAAAATGTTTAAAAAACGTTGAATTGCTTTGAATTATGGGTTATTGTGTGCAGTTTGTGAGGAAATGCACTGTTCACAGAAACCCATAGTATCACCTCAGAGACGTATCAGAGAAATCAGCATAACATTGTGTGTTAAAATGCTGCCAGCACGTGGACGTCTTTTTCATACAAGTTGGATTACATCGGTGCTACAGTACAGCGCCTAAAGACTAACGCACAGAACTTTGTTTTGCATTCTGTGTAAAAGCTGACCTAGGACTTGATGCCTGTGAGGAACTGATGTGTGGTTTCAGTCTCTGCACGGTTTGCTTCTTTTGGAGATCCACCATGTGTCTATCTATTTAGCTAGCTCTGAGCCAGAGCTGGCACCAGAGCCGGCTCTGTTTGACGCTCCGGTTTATTTGACCAGTTGTTGGTGTTCATGGGGTTTATTTGATGTATTTTGTTGGATAGACAGAAAAGCTTGGAGAGGAAACACTGGTATGGTTTCTTAAAGGGGCAGCACATACTGCAAGATCGGACCTACACATTTAGGGTATTTATTTGACCAGTCTACAATATGGATGGTGGTATTTATTTAACTCACATGTGGTGGCATCTCTCCAGTCTTCCTGAGAGAACCAGTCCCGGCATTGGATGGTGTATTTAGAGATGGGGCTGTGGTTGTCTGCTCCACTGCTCCAGATCAGACGGACACTCTTGTTCCTGATCTCCTCCACACGTACCCCACCTGGAGGCCCAGGGGGACCTGGGGGGGGGGAGGAGGGGGGAGGAGGGGGTTGAGAGGTTTGATGGGTGATAATTGTTACAAAAATACACAGCAAATAGGCATACACACGTCGCATAATCCAAAACAAAACCAACAAGATTAACCAATGTTTCAATATCCTGCTCGTGGAAGAAGACTTGGCAAGATGTCTTGCCTGTTAAGACTACAATAATGGAATCTGTTTGATGCATAAAAACAGCACATCAAAACCAGGCTGTAAAACAGCACATCAAAACCAGGCTGTAAAACAGCACATCAAAACCAGCACATCAAAACCAGCACATCAAAACCAGGCATTTCCGCTGAAGTTACACTTTTACCAGATCATTCAGTCTTAGATTGGTGGATTCACACATTACTTAGGGTATTGACAAATCAACCAAGCCTAAAAGCCAGGGAGACATTTTGAATCTACTGTTCTTCTTGGTAGTTTTCCCTTCCTGGAGGAGAGAGAGAGAGGACTAGAAAGACTGTCTAATAGAAAACCCAGACTGTTGGGGTGAGTCACTCCCTCTCTGACAATCTCCCTCTCTCTCAACCCACAGCTTTAGCCTCAGACGGCCCCAGAAATCAAGCAGGATTTGCTCTTTCATGTTTGCCACAGAATCCACCCAGAGAACTAAGGTGATTAGACTGTAGACTGCCAGAGAACGAGAGATGTGTGTGTGTGTGTGTGTGTGTGTGTGTGTGTGTGTGTGTGTGTGTGTGTGTGTGTGTGTGTGTGTGTGTGTGTGTGTGTGCGTGTGCGTGCGTGTGCACGTGCGCGCGCGTGTGTGTGAAGAAGCCCGGGGTTGTTTTACTGGAACATATTAGTGACAACTTTCACACAAATGAGTCAATTTTCATGCTTTTTGTATTGTTGTGTGGAAGCGGACTGGTGAATAGAGCAAGATCTGAATCCGTCTCGGTGCAGGCCAGGGTCTGTGCAATGGGACAAGCTCCAGAGACAGACTAGTTTATTATGACATATGGGAGAAAAGTATAATTTAACAGTCAAATACAAAATTCTAAGCCACTGCGTTTTTATGTTTTCCCCCCGTTGAAAGACAACAATACGTTGCTGTAATACGCAGACATATTCAGACACAGCTCGTATCATTATCATAGAGCTATAATAAGATAATACTAATGAGATGGTGATAGCAACATACAGGTGCTGTGAGCTGTTTCTCTGGTGTAATCTAAATCTACTTCCTGGTTGTCAGAATTGATAAATGGTCATCTTTCATCTCCTTCCTGTCTGTGTGTTGACACTCCATTTAAGCCAGCCAGGGTCTCTGCCTTGTTTTGATTTGACTGTACTCTGGGATCGTCGTCGTAGCCTGAGCCCATTTACCTGCCCTTCTGTCAGCCCCTGCTTCAAAAGAACCACCACGAGGGCACGATGAGGATCACCGCACACAGACTCACACAGACGTTCCAAATGGGACCCTATTCCCTTTATAGTGCACTACTTTTAACCAGGACTCTGGTCAAAAGTAGTGCACTATATAGGGAATAGGGTGCCATTTGGGACACAGTCCGGATCACTGCTTTCTCTGCTAGAGCTCTTAGCCTCATTCTGAAGAGACTTTTTCCACTGAGAGAAAGGTTATATTTAGGAGTCTATGGGAGTAGTGTAGGGGCTGTAGTAAGACAAGGCTTCACTCAGCAGGTATAGTGGAGGTGAAAACATGAATCATCATGGCGGCATTACGGAGTACAGTATGACAGACATCACCTTGGAAACGTACTGTAGGAGTTTAGTTCACACATGTTAGCTTCAAGGGAAATAGAATGCCAAACCGAAATGACTAAAAAGAGACAGTTCTCTGGCTACCAAAGAACACAAACACCGGAGAATTGCATTCTCAAGCTCTTTGAGGAGGCGACATAAAGAACCTTTCCGGGAGACCTTTTTCAGATATCTACAGCAGTGTGTTTAAAAATGCCATGGTTTGAGACTGTAACATGTGCCACCTCCTCAGTGGTTGACCAGGCTCCAGGACAGAAGACATTTACTCCTACAGTGGAATTTCCACCACTGTGACGGAGCTGACAGATCAGCCAGTAAAGCAGCCACGGTCTGGTTACTCTGGATAGACTTATAACCCCTTACACACACGCGCGCACACGCACGCACACACACACACTTCATACAATTATTTGTGCCCAATAAAGTAATAAAAATACAATTTTTGCAGGCTATTTTATGACACCCCCTCTGTGAGAGTTTAGTAAGAGTTTAGTTTGAAGGTGCTGCTGTGTCCTTCAGAGGGCAGCTCATCTTAACTTAATAATATGAGAAACAGAAATGAGATGTCTGTTTAATAAACCAATAGACGAAGCAGAAATGAGATGTCTGTTTAATAAACCAATAGACGAAGCAGAAATGAGATGTCTGATTAATAAACCAATATATGGAGCAGAAATGAGACAAAACACAGGGTGGACTGAGAGAGTGAGAAAATGTGCATCAATCATCTCCTACTCTCTGTCTAGCCCTCACCCACCTCCCACCGAACTCTAGTTGTGTGTGTGTGTGTGTGTGTGTGTGTGTGTGTGTGTGTGTGTGTGTGTGTGTGTGTGTGTGTGTGTGTGTGTGTCTGTGTGTGTGTCTGTGTGTGTGTCTCTGTGTGTGTCTGTGTGTGTGTCTGTGCGTGCGTGCGTGCGTGCGTGTGTGTGTGTGTGTGTGTGTGCGTGCGTGCGTGCGTGTGTGTGTACATGTGACGTACCTCTGACGACTAGGTCAGCGGATGCGGAGACGTTGTCCACGGGGGTCTGGGCAGTGCAGGTGTAACGTCCAGAGTGATTCAGCTGGGTGTTCTTGATGATCAGCTCTCCACTGGACCCACCATTCTGAACAGGACAGTACAACCATTTCAGTTAGTGCAAGCCAAGGTTTGTATTTCATTTTACTTCATGAATTGACTGAATTTAAATGAATTGTTGCAAACACATACTCTTCCACAACACACTTTATGTCAAATCAAATCCCATTTTATAGGTCACATACACATAGTTAGCAGATGTTATTGTAATTGTAGCACGGTGTCACATGGTCTATTGGTACAATCTATAGGTTTTTGATAATAGTAACACTATGGCCATTGGAAACAGTAGCATGAAGTCCTGCTATGACAGCTGTGCCCCCTGCACTTTTAATTAGCCCAATAGCATGGGAGCTACTATACCAAGACTGCAACTTCCTGAGTACTGAGGGCTAGCATGGGAGCTACTATACCAAGACTGCAACTTCCTGAGTCCTGAGGGCTAGCGTGGGAGCTACTATACCAAGACTGCAACTTCCTGTGTCCTGAGGGCTAGCATGGGAGCTACTATACCAAGACTGCAACTTCCTGAGTCCTGAGGGCTAGCGTGGGAGCTACTATACCAAGACTGCAACTCCCTGAGTCCTGAGGGCTAGCGTGGGAGCTACTATACCAAGACTGCAACTCCCTGAGTCCTGAGGGCTAGCGTGGGAACTACTATACCAAGACTGCAACTCCCTGAGTCCTGAGGGCTAGCGTGGGAACTACTATACCAAGTCTGCAACTTCCTGAGTCCTGAGGGCTAGCGTGGGAGCTACTATACCAAGTCTGCAACTTCCTGAGTCCTGAGGGCTAGCGTGGGAGCTACTATACCAAGACTGCAACTTCCTGAGTCCTGAGGGCTAGCGTGGGAGCTACTATACCAAGTCTGCAACTCCCTGAGTCCTGAGGGCTAGCGTGGGAGCTACTATACCAAGTCTGCAACTTCCTGAGTCCTGAGGGCTAGCGTGGGAACTACTATACCAAGTCTGCAACTTCCTGAGTCCTGAGGGCTAGCGTGGGAGCTACTATACCAAGACTGCAACTTCCTGAGTCCTGAGGGCTAGCATGGGAGCTACTGTACCAAGACTGCAACTTCCTGTGGGAGCTACTATACCAAGACTGCAACTTCCTGTGTCCTGAGGGCTAGCATGGGAGCTACTATACCAAGACTGCAACTTCCTGTGTCCTGAGGGCTAGCATGGGAGCTACTATACCAAGACTGCAACTTCCTGTGTCCTGAGGGCTAGCATGGGAGCTACTATACCAAGACTGCAACTTCCTGAGTCCTGAGGGCTAGCATGGGAGCTACTATACCAAGACTGCAACTTCCTGTGTCCTGAGGGCTAGCGTGGGAGCTACTATACCAAGACTGCAACTTCCTGAGTCCTGAGGGCTAGCATGGGAGCTACTATACCAAGACTGCAACTTCCTGAGTCCTGAGGGATATAGTCTTGTTTGCCAGACTCATGGTACTACATATAGGAGGAATACAGCGATCTGAACATCCAGATCAGGAGAACTACAGGGAGCCTTACCGTGGGGCCGTCAACCCTCCTGCCCTTCATTTGAAGAATATAACATAGAGGATCTGTAGTATTATCAATGGGAAGATTTTATAGACAGGAATATTTGACCACAGTGGCCTGCAGAATATCTGTAGTAGCCTTTCGCTGTTTGTTAGCGCTAGGGAATTGTCATGGTCCTCACGATACAATATTATCACTGTCACTTAGATGCCAATATGTATTGCGATTCTCACGATGAAATATGTATTGCAATTCAATACTACAATTGTATTCAGATTTCATGTTCCAAACCTATTGCTCACTATACTGTATGTCTGCTGCAGAGAGAGAAGAGAGAGCATGAGAAAACGAGTTTTGATCAGTCATGTATATAAAAGTGCTGAAAACATTTTGTCTCACTATTTAAAAAGAAGATGGACACAAGATATAAATGAAAAAATACCAGAGTTTTGGAGCATGTATAGCCGACTAGCGCTAACTAACTCTACCTCCAACAGAAAAATACAAAATAATGCATATATTTACTTAGTTTAACCTTTATTTAAATATGGAATCCGCATTAGGGGAAATAGCAGCCCTGTTCACCTTAGCGCCGTTGTTTTGTTGACTAAACGGTGGAGAGCGGTGTGGTGAAAATAGTTGCAGTACATATTCCAGTCTTCTAATGCTCGTGAAATGATGTCTAAGGGAGAAAACTGTGTTTGTTGTTTGCGTTAACTGCTTTGTCGTTGTAATATCCCATACAGATGTGGCAGTTTCAGCACTACGGATTCCAGCTTTAAGTCAGTAAGGAACTCATTCTTATTTACAATGACAGCCATTATTTTCCCAGGTATGAAATTCGTCCATTGAGAATACAATGGAAGCATTATATTAACGCACTTACTCTAACGACTTCTACTATTCTGATGCTACATAAATAACATCAACTGGAGAACGTGGCAATTTTTATGAGAGGGGATGATAAGCCTTGTACACAGCTATGCTAGGTCATCAATCAGAACCGTTATAGAGAGTGGTGCATGCCTCCAGTCTGTGGGATGACAGATGTTGAACGCTGTCTGCTGGTTAATGCTGAGACTGTTCTGGCAGAGAGTGGGTCACGTCATTCATAATGTACGAGAAAGGAAACTGCAGTTAAACTGATATAGTATACAGGGCGTCAGCAGTCAGCAGTCCATGGGTCTTTTAGTAACTGACGCTAAATTGGTATCAGGAAGTTATAGTGGTATTATAAGTAATACAACATTACACCAAAGGAATATTTCAGCCATACCCGGATTTGAACCGTCAACACTAAGATTTCTGGCCTGCCTTTTTAATCTCTTACCGGGTTGCGTTCATAGTGGGAGCCGTCCCGGTCGAAGTCGATGGAGCGGCCGTCCATGGTCCAGACGTACGTGATGTCCAGCGTTGAGTCATGTGATGCGGCACACTGCATGCTGGCGCTCTCTCCCGCCGTCACGTCCGCGTTGGACGGAGCCAAGGTGATCTTAGTGGCCTCTGGTGAGGAAAAGGGTGGTCAGCAACGTGTGTTCTTTGCCGATTATTTTTAAATTTTTAAAATTTTACCATTATTTAACTAGGCAAGTCAGTTAAGAACAAATTCTTATTTTCAATGACGGCCTAGGAACAGTGTTCAGGGGCAGAATGACAGATTGGTACCTTGTCAGCTCAGGAAATTTGAATTTGCAACCTTCAGGTCACTCGTCCAACGCTCTAACCACTAGGCTACCTGCCACCCCGATTAGAAGAACAATGTGCAAAATCAGCATTTAAAATGTACCGTGATAAAGAATTCTCCACTAATACCAGCCTGGTATTTCAGACCTAAAACGTAGGGAAATATTTGTTGTTTGTATAGCGTGAGAACAGTGGAGGCTACTGAGGGGGGGACGGCTCATGATAATGGCCGGAACGGAGTAAATGGAATGGCATCAAACACCTGGAGACCATGTGTTTGACGTATTTAATACCATTCCACTAATTCCACTCCAGTCATTAAGGTGCCACCAACATCCTATGAGAGTCTGTGTAAGAATGTACTGATGTGAACAAGAGGTGGAGCAGTGGGTAGTGGCAGTGATCATATCTGACCAGTAGAGGGGGTTGAAGGGTAAGGTATTGATCCCAACAGGGGCTCTGTCCACAGTTCATTTAGTTCAAAATTGTACATCCTATAAAAAAAACCCTTGTCAGATCTTATCTGAGGTGTTGGCTATGAGGGGTGAGTAATAGAGTGATAGCATGTATCACTACTGGCTCCCTGGGACCCCGCCCCCTGAAGCCCAGCCCCCTGAGACCCTGCCCCCTGAGACCATGCCCCCCGAAGCCCCGCCCCTGAGACCCTGCCCCCTGAAGCCCAGCCCCCTGAGACCAAGCCCCCTGAGACCCCGCCCCCTGAAGCCCAGCCCCCTGAGACCAAGCCCCCTGAAGCCCAGCCCCCTGAGACCCTGCCCCCTAAGACCATGCCCCCCGAAGCCCCGCCCCTGAGACCCTGCCCCCTGAAGCCCAGCCCCCTGAGACCAAGCCCCCTGAGACCCTGCCCCCTGAGACCATGCCCCCGATGCCCCGCCCCTGAGACCCTGCCCCCTGAAGCCCAGCCCCCTGAGACCAAGCCCCCTGAGACCCTGCCCCCTGAGACCATGCCCCCGAAGCCCCCCTGAGACCCTGCCCCCTGAGACCATGCCCCCCGAAGCCCCGCCCCTGAGACCCTGCCCCCTGAGACCCCCTCCCCCTGGGACTCCATAACTCAGTCTCATAAGACTGATGAAGGTCAGATAGGCGTTCTGTGTGCGAGCGATGGTAGTGATGATGGTGAAGTGGTGCTAGCCTCAAGGCGACTCAGTAACAATGTTCCCAGTTTGAATCCCAGAAATGAACCAGCAGCCAGAGGGTTACTGGCTTCAATATGCCATGTGCTACCTACTGCCATTGTGCCCTTGAGCAAGGCTCTTAACCCTCATCACTGGTCCCCTGAGGTCCATAAACTCAGTCAGAGGAGGCTGACGGGCTGGAGGTCAGATGGGTGTTTCTATGTGTGAATAATGAGTTTATGAGTCTGGTCCAGAGAAGGGCAGGGCAGCTGCCCTGTGGTGGGTCTGTGTGTGTTGTGTCCGTGTGTGTGTGTGTGTGTGTGTGTAGTGTCTGTGTGTGTTGTGTCCGTGTGTGTGTGTGTGTGTGTGTGTGTGTGTGTGTGTGTGTGTGTGTGTGTGTGTGTGTGTGTGTGTGTGTGTGTGTAGTGTCTGTGTGTGTGTAATGTCTGTGTAATGTCTGTGTGTTGTGTAATTTTTGTGTGTTGTGTAATGTCTGTGTGTTGTGTAATGTCTGTGTGTTGTGCGTGTGCGTGCGTGCGTGTGTGCGTGCGTGTGTGTGTGCATGCAGCTTGCCTGTGATAGAGAGGAAGCCTGTGCTGTTGGCCTTGCCCCGGTCGTTCTCAGCGAAGCAGGTGTAGCGCCCCTCGTCTGCCCTGGTCACATTCAGGATCTCCAGACTACCATCCTCCCAGATTAACATCCTGATGAAGGTAACAACACATATGATCTCTAGACTACCATCCTCCCAGATTAACATCCTGATGAAGGTAACAACACATATGATCTCCAGACTACCATCCTCCCAGATTAACATCCTGATGAAGGTAACAACACATATGATCTCTAGACTACCATCCTCCCAGATTAACATCCTGATGAAGGTTAACAACACATATGATCTCTAGACTACCATCCTCCCAGATTAACATCCTGATGAAGGTAACAACACATATGATCTCTAGACTACCATCCTCCCAGATTAACATCCTGATGAAGGTAACAACACATATGATCTCCAGACTACCATCCTCCCAGATTAACATCCTGATGAAGGTAACAACACATATGATCTCTAGACTACCATCCTCCCAGATTAACATCCTGATGAAGGTAACAACACATATGATCTCTAGACTACCATCCTCCCAGATTAACATCCTGATGAAGGTTAACAACACATATGATCTCTAGACTACCATCCTCCCAGATTAACATCCTGATGAAGGTAACAACACATATGATCTCCAGACTACCATCCTCCCAGATTAACATCCTGATGAAGGTAACAACACATATGATCTCCAGACTACCATCCTCCCAGATTAACATCCTGATGAAGGTAACAACACATATGATCTCTAGACTACCATCCTCCCAGATTAACATCCTGATGAAGGTTAACAACACATATGATCTCTAGACTACCATCCTCCCAGATTAACATCCTGATGAAGGTAACAACACATATGATCTCCAGACTACCATCCTCCCAGATTAACATCCTGATGAAGGTAACAACACATATGATCTCTAGACTACCATCCTCCCAGATTAACATCCTGATGAAGGTAACAACACATATGATCTCCAGACTACCATCCTCCCAGATTAACATCCTGATGAAGGTAACAACACATATGATCTCCAGACTACCATCCTCCCAGATTAACATCCTGATGAAGGTAACAACACATATGATCTCCAGACTACCATCCTCCCAGATTAACATCCTGATGAAGGTAACAACACATATGATCTCCAGACTACCATCCTCCCAGATTAACATCCTGATGAAGGTAACAACACATATGATCTCCAGACTACCATCCTCCCAGATTAACATCCTGATGAAGGTAACAACACATATGATCTCCAGACTACCATCCTCCCAGATTAACATCCTGATGAAGGTAACAACACATATGATCTCTAGACTACCATCCTCCCAGATTAACATCCTGATGAAGGTAACAACACATATGATCTCCAGACTACCATCCTCCCAGATTAACATCCTGATGAAGGTAACAACACATATGATCTCCAGACTACCATCCTCCCAGATTAACATCCTGATGAAGGTAACAACACATATGATCTCTAGACTACCATCCTCACAGATTAACATCCTGATGAAGGTAACAACACATATGATCTCCAGACTACCATCCTCCCAGATTAACATCCTGATGAAGGTAACAACACATATGATCTCCAGACTACCATCCTCCCAGATTATCATCCTGATGAAGGTAACAACACATATGATCTCCAGACTACCATCCTCCCAGATTAACATCCTGATGAAGGTAACAACACATATGATCTCCAGACTACCATCCTCCCAGATTAACATCCTGATGAAGGTAACAACACATATGATCTCCAGACTACCATCCTCCCAGATTAACATCCTGATGAAGGTAACAACACATATGATCTCTAGACTACCATCCTCCCAGATTAACATCCTGATGAAGGTAACAACACATATGATCTCCAGACTACCATCCTCCCAGATTAACATCCTGATGAAGGTAACAACACATATGATCTCTAGACTACCATCCTCCCAGATTAACATCCTGATGAAGGTAACAACACATATGATCTCTAGACTACCATCCTCCCAGATTAACATCCTGATGAAGGTAACAACACATATGATCTCTAGACTACCATCCTCCCAGATTAACATCCTGATGAAGGTAACAACACATATGATCTCCAGACTACCATCCTCCCAGATTATCATCCTGATGAAGGTAACAACACATATGATCTCCAGACTACCATCCTCCCAGATTAACATCCTGATGAAGGTAACAACACATATGATCTCCAGACTACCATCCTCCCAGATTAACATCCTGATGAAGGTAACAACACATATGATCTCTAGACTACCATCCTCCCAGATTAACATCCTGATGAAGGTAACAACACATATGATCTCCAGACTACCATCCTCCCAGATTAACATCCTGATGAAGGTAACAACACATATGATCTCTAGACTACCATCCTCCCAGATTAACATCCTGATGAAGGTAACAACACATATGATCTCCAGACTACCATCCTCCCAGATTAACATCCTGATGAAGGTAACAACACATATGATCTCTAGACTACCATCCTCCCAGATTAACATCCTGATGAAGGTAACAACACATATGATCTCTAGACTACCATCCTCCCAGATTAACATCCTGATGAAGGTAACAACACATATGATCTCTAGACTACCATCCTCCCAGATTAACATCCTGATGAAGGTAACAACACATATGATCTCCAGACTACCATCCTCCCAGATTAACATCCTGATGAAGGTAACAACACATATGATCTCCAGACTACCATCCTCCCAGATTAACATCCTGATGAAGGTAACAACACATATGATCTCCAGACTACCATCCTCCCAGATTAACATCCTGATGAAGGTAACAACACATATGATCTCCAGACTACCATCCTCCCAGATTAACATCCTGATGAAGGTAACAACACATATGATCTCCAGACTACCATCCTCCCAGATTAACATCCTGATGAAGGTAACAACACATATGGTCTCTAGACTACCATCCTCCCAGATTAACATCCTGATGAAGGTAACAACACATATGATCTCCAGACTACCATCCTCCCAGATTAACATCCTGATGAAGGTAACAACACATATGATCTCCAGACTACCATCCTCCCAGATTAACATCCTGATGAAGGTAACAACACATATGATCTCTAGACTACCATCCTCCCAGATTAACATCCTGATGAAGGTAACAACACATATGATCTCCAGACTACCATCCTCCCAGATTAACATCCTGATGAAGGTAAC
This sequence comes from Oncorhynchus masou masou, assembly GCF_036934945.1. Classification (NCBI taxonomy): domain Eukaryota; kingdom Metazoa; phylum Chordata; class Actinopteri; order Salmoniformes; family Salmonidae; genus Oncorhynchus; species Oncorhynchus masou. The sequence goes on along the minus strand of NC_088233.1, from coordinate 10,557,752 downwards.
AACACATATGATCTCCAGACTACCATCCTCCCAGATTAACATCCTGATGAAGGTAACAACACATATGATCTCCAGACTACCATCCTCCCAGATTAACATCCTGATGAAGGTAACAACACATATGATCTCCAGACTACCATCCTCCCAGATTAACATCCTGATGAAGGTAAGAACACATATGATCTCTAGACTACCATCCTCCCAGATTAACATCCTGATGAAGGTAACAACACATATGATCTCCAGACTACCATCCTCCCAGATTAACATCCTGATGAAGGTAACAACACATATGATCTCCAGACTACCATCCTCCCAGATTAACATCCTGATGAAGGTAACAACACATATGATCTCCAGACTACCATCCTCCCAGATTAACATCCTGATGAAGGTAACAACACATATGATCTCCAGACTACCATCCTCCCAGATTAACATCCTGATGAAGGTAACAACACATATGATCTCCAGACTACCATCCTCCCAGATTAACATCCTGATGAAGATAACAACACATATGATCTCTAGACTACCATCCTCCCAGATTAACATCCTGATGAAGGTAACAACACATATGATCTCTAGACTACCATCCTCCCAGATTAACATCCTGATGAAGGTAACAACACATATGATCTCCAGACTACCATCCTCCCAGATTAACATCCTGATGAAGGTAACAACACATATGATCTCCAGACTACCATCCTCCCAGATTAACATCCTGATGAAGGTAACAACACATATGATCTCTAGACTACCATCCTCCCAGATTAACATCCTGATGAAGGTAACAACACATATGATCTCCAGACTACCATCCTCCCAGATTAACATCCTGATGAAGGTAACAACACATATGATCTCCAGACTACCATCCTCCCAGATTAACATCCTGATGAAGGTAACAACACATATGATCTCTAGACTACCATCCTCCCAGATTAACATCCTGATGAAGGTAACAACACATATGATCTCCAGACTACCATCCTCCCAGATTAACATCCTGATGAAGGTAACAACACATATGATCTCTAGACTACCATCCTCCCAGATTAACATCCTGATGAAGGTAACAACACATATGATCTCTAGACTACCATCCTCCCAGATTAACATCCTGATGAAGGTAACAACACATATGATCTCTAGACTACCATCCTCCCAGATTAACATCCTGATGAAGGTAACAACACATATGATCTCCAGACTACCATCCTCCCAGATTAACATCCTGATGAAGGTAACAACACATATGATCTCCAGACTACCATCCTCCCAGATTAACATCCTGATGAAGGTAACAACACATATGATCTCCAGACTACCATCCTCCCAGATTAACATCCTGATGAAGGTAACAACACATATGATCTCCAGACTACCATCCTCCCAGATTAACATCCTGATGAAGGTAACAACACATATGATCTCCAGACTACCATCCTCCCAGATTAACATCCTGATGAAGGTAACAACACATATGATCTCCAGACTACCATCCTCCCAGATTAACATCCTGATGAAGGTAACAACACATATGATCTCCAGACTACCATCCTCCCAGATTAACATCCTGATGAAGGTAACAACACATATGATCTCTAGACTACCATCCTCCCAGATTAACATCCTGATGAAGGTAACAACACATATGATCTCCAGACTACCATCCTCCCAGATTAACATCCTGATGAAGGTAACAACACATATGATCTCCAGACTACCATCCTCCCAGATTAACATCCTGATGAAGGTAACAACACATATGATCTCCAGACTACCATCCTCCCAGATTAACATCCTGATGAAGGTAACAACACATATGATCTCCAGACTACCATCCTCCCAGATTAACATCCTGATGAAGGTAACAACACATATGATCTCCAGACTACCATCCTCCCAGATTAACATCCTGATGAAGGTAACAAAACATAATGTCAGTGTCCTAAATACAACACAGAGAGCAAATCCCATTAGACATGATTGAATGGCAACACACGTATTCACAACAGCCTGAATGGACAGCTCCTGCATGTGGACATCTCTCACAGAATGAGGCATTTATTTATTCCTTTTCTCATTTCTCAGAAAGTTATTTTAGCTATGGTGGGAGATGGCTGAGAGTGATGTGGGTAGTTGGAGAAGGGAGATGGCTGAGAGTGATTTGGGTAGTTGGAGGAGGGAGATGGATGAGAGTGATTTGGGTAGTTGGAGGAGGGGAGATGGCTGAGAGTGATGTGGGTAGTTGGAGAAGGGGCGATGGCTGAGAGTGATGTGGGTAGTTGGAAAAGGGGAGATGGCTGAGAGTGATGTGGGTAGTTGGAAAAAGGGAGATGGCTGAGAGTGATGTGGGTAGTTGGAGGAGGGGAGATGGCTGAGAGTGATGTGGGTAGATAGAGAGGGGGAGATGGCAGAGAGTGATGTGGGTAGTTGGAGAAGGGGAGATGGCTGAGTGGTGGTTCTTAGTGACGGCAGATTATCCTTGTTTTGTGGTTGAGGAACGGATGAGTGGAGGGGCTTACTCAGCCAGACTCTCTCTGTCCTGTCTGATGAGCTTCAGACCAGGCTTAATGTCAGCTACTGACGGGCAGAAGTGTGAAGCAGAGCACAGCCCTCACTGACAAAAACATTCATCCCCATTACCCCATTACCAAGCTAAAGGGATAGAGGACAGTAGAGCCAGGAAATGTAGAGAAGTCAAACACACACACACACACACACACACACAGACGCAAGTAATGGATTCTCAGAGACATTATACGCTACACTATAATGACCTAAATGTGTCTCATAAACGTATAGAAACCTTCCTACTAATCAAGACAAAATGTCAACACATTATCTTAAAACCAAATACAAAACCTTTCCCCCCTCCAAAAAAATATTTAGAGGAGTTATGAGCAGAGAATAGGGGAGTTGTCAATGGCCTCCAGGAATAGTGAACGGACCTCAGTAAATAAACACAGACGGATCCCAACCCGGTGCTTACCTGCTGGAGTTGAAGAGGAGTTCAGAGCCCTTGCTCCAAGACAAGGAGGCTTTGGGAGCAGCTTTAGGTCTACACTCTAGGACCACACGGCCGTTCTTAGCCCCCAGGATCCTCCTCTTTACTGGGTTATGCTCAAACGTAGGGGCGCACGCTGGGGAGAGTCAGAAAGAGGATATTAATATTGAGCATGGGCGACTGAGAAAAACACATTTAAGGCCATGTGGCAAACAACAAATGCAGGCACAATTCAAAAATATATATTATATATATATAAAAAATATATCATTTATTCATCCGTTTATTCATGTCTTGAAAAATATATCAGACAGCATGTTGGGACATCTCATTCCAAAATCATGGGCATTAATATGGAGTTGGTCCCCCTTTTGCTGCTATAACAGCCTCCACTCTTCTGGGAAGGCTTTCCACTAGATGTTGGTACATAGCTGCTATAACAGCTTCCACTCTTCTGGGAAGGCTTTCCACTAGATGTAGGAACATTGCTGCTGTAATAGCCTCCACTCTTCTGGGAAGGCTTTCCACTAGATGTTGGAACATTGCTGCGGGGACTGATGTTGGGCGATTAGGCCTTGCTTTGCAGACGGCGTTCCAATTCATCCCATTTCGATGGGGTTGAGGTTAGGGCTTTGTGAAGGCCAGTCAAGTTCTTCCACATCGATCTCAACAAACCATTTCTGTATGGACATTGCATTGTGCATGGGGACATTGTCATGCTGAAACAGGAAAGGTCCTTCCCCAAACTGTTACCACAAAGTTGGAAGCACAGAATTATCTAGAATGTCAGTGTATGCTGTAATGTTAATATTTCCTTCACTGGGACTAAGGGGCCAAGCCTGAACCATGATAAACAGCCCCAGATCATTATCGATCCTCCACCAAACTTTACAGTTGGCACTATGCATTGGGGCAGGTTCTTCTGGCATCCACCAAACCCAGATTCATTACTCCAGAGAACGTGTTTCCACTGCTCCAGTGCATTGCACATGGTGATCTTAGGCTTGTATGAGGCTGCTCGGCCATGGAAACCCATTTCATGAAGCTCCCAACAAACACGTTCTTGTGCTGATGTTGCTTCCAGAGGCAGTTTGGAACTTGGTAGTGAGTGTTGCACCGAGGACAGACGATTTTTAGGTGCCACGCACTTCAGCACTCGGCGGTCCTGTTCTGTGAGCTTGTGTGGCCTACCACTTCGCGGCTGAGCCGTTGTTGCTCCTTGACGTTTGCACTTCATAATACCAGCACTTACAGTTGACCAGCTCTAGCAGGGCAGAAACTTGACGAACTGACTTGTTGGAAAGGTGGCATCCTAAGACGGTGCCACATTGAAAGTCACTGAGCTCTTTAGTAAGGTCATTCTATTGCCAATGTTTGTCTATGGAGATTGCATGGCTGTGTGTTCCATTTTATACACCTGTCAGCAACAGGTGTGATAGAAATAGCCAAATCCACTAATTTGCTCTCTCTAATTCTCTTTCTTTCTCTCTCTCGGAGGACCTGAGCCCTAGGACCATGCCCCAGGATTACCTGACATGATGACTCCTTGCTGTCCCCAGTCCACCTGGCCGTACTGCTGCTCCAGTTTCAACTGTTCTGCCTTATTATTATTGGACCATGCTGGTCATTTATGAACATTTGAACATCTTGGCCATGTTCTGTTATAATCTCCACCCGGCACAGCCAGAAGAGGACTGGCCACCCCACATAGCCTGGTTCCTCTCTAGGTTTCTTCCTAGGTTTTGGCCTTTCTAGGGAGTTTTTCCTAACCACCGTGCTTCTACACCTGCATTGCTTGCTGTTTGGGGTTTTAGGCTGGGTTTCTGTACATCACTTTGAGATATCAGCTGATGTACGAAGGGCTATATAAATACATTTGATTTGATTTGGTCCACATACTTTTTATATATAGTGTATACAATATAGTACGAATAGTGTACGGTATGTGTGTGAGTGTGTGTTTACTTAGGTTCATGCTTCATTACCATAATTAGAAACAGTTTGGGAACAAGTCACCGCTGAAAAGGGCGAGCTGTCAGTTTACTGGAATATGTTGTTTGTTTGATTGTTCTTCAACATGTATAACACAAAGTTAATTAGTCTAGTGTAGGGACCTTTCATCTTTGGCCAATCACAATTCGTCTGAAGGCTTTAACACATGCAACACTGCATTGGACGCAGCCATGCATAATCAGACAGACTATTGAACTCACCAATCACACGCAGCTCTGCGTCAGCATAGACCACTCCATGCCGATTCTCCGCTCTACACTGGTACATCCCAGAGTCCTCAAACGTCAGTCCTCTGAACTTCAGATCATGCTTATCGTACTGTGGAAACGGAATAAATAAATATGAAACAACAATAATACGCATTTCAAAATTACAATAACATACTTTTTTAATTGGTATTACTACATTTTATAATAGGGCATGTTGATGTCTCAATGACAATAAGTGTAATGTTGACAATGTCGAAATTAAAACATCAAAATACTTTTGAAATGTAGGAATACTAAATGCATGCACAATGTAACTAACTAGCATCCCTCAGCATTTCAATGGGTTTATCTGACTTGATGAAAACATCATTACATAATGAAGTATCAAGTTACATTGACATCAAAGTCCTCCCTCCCACTCTGTGCTGCCTGCCTGCCTGCCTGCCTTCTCTCCTGGGTCTCTTTCAGGAGGAGGGTTGGTGTGACAGTTACTATGGCAGTGAGTTATGCAACCTCTGGGCTGGCACACTCAGAAAATACAAGAGGTACTTTTCCTCTCTTCTCCTCTCCTCTCCTCTCCTCTCCGACATTCTCTGAGAAACAACAAGAGCTACCTTCTCCTGAGTCTTAACACTGTGCCCTGTGTTCAGACAATTCAGACTCCGAGGAGTACCTCTGTCAAAACTGTGCCACCCTGATGCTGGCTGCTGACCTTGGTAGAGAGGGTAGTGCTTTTCTATCTAATGGACCTGGCTTTTCACACTACTGAGCCGAACCGAGCCGAGCTAAACCAAGCTGGTCTGGTTATGCATTTATCATAGTTGCTGGAACACCATTGCCTGCTAACTCAAACCACACTTCATATAGTATTTTGTCAACATATAGTATTTTGTCTTCATATAGTATTTTGTCAACATATAGTATTTTGTCAACATACAGTATTTTGTCTTCATATAGTATTTTGTCTTCATATAGTATTTTGTCTTCATATAGTAATTTGTCTTCATATAGTATTTTGTCTTCATATAGTATTTTGTCAACATACAGTATTTTGTCTTCATATAGTATTTTGTCTTCATATAGTATTTTGTCTTCATATAGTATTTTGTCAACGTATAGTATTTTGTCAACATATAGTATTTTGTCAACATATAGTATTTTGCTTTCATATAGTATTTTCCAGTACGGTTCCAAAAGCTATGGTGGATGCTTAACCAGGCCAGCTCAGCACAGCTCTGCTCATCATCATCATATATACCAAGATGGCATAGCAGTTCAGACGTCTTTTGTCCTCGTCTTGTCGTGTCCCGTATATATATATATATATATATATATATATACAACTTTTTTCATACATTTTTTATTTTTTTTATTTTCCATAAACTCATCCTCATAACCGGGCCTTCACGGCTGGACTGCCGACATTATCTACCCGAAGGAGTTATCTGGCTGGTTCCTCCGTCGCGACGTTGCCTGGGCGCCCATCTGCGGCCTGCTAGCCATTAGCTGTCTTATCGGCTGCTATCTGAATAGACAATCGGACAATATATTTCTTTATTTTTATTGTTATTATTGTATATATATATATATATATATATATATATATATATATATATATATATATATATATATATATATATATATATATATATATATATATATATTTTTTTTTTTCTTCTTCTTTTTTTTTTCTTCTTCTTCTTGGGCCTCTAACTATATCTATTGTTTTTATTTTTGTTGTTGTTGTGTGATTTGGATTAATCCCCTCTACCACACGGAACCCCACTAATCCACTGACAGAACGCAAGAGGTGCTAATAACAGACGTCCATCCTATGCTAGCTTGCTACCGATGGCCTGGCTAGCTGTCTAAATCGCCGTGACCCCCAACCAACCTCTCCACTCACCGGACCCTTTTGATCACTCGACTAAGCATGCCTCTCCTTAATGTCAATATGCCTTGTCCATTGCTGTTCTGGTTAGTGTTTATTGGCTTATTTCACTGTAGAGTCTCTAGTCCTGCTCACCATACCTTATCCAGCCTATTAGTTCCACCACCCACACATGCAATGACATCTCCTGGTTTCAATGATGTTTCTAGAGACAATATCTCTCTCTTCATCACTCAATACCTAGGTTTACCTCCACTGTATTCACATCCTACCATACCTTTGTCTGTACATTATACCTTGATGCTATTTTATCGCCCCCAGAAACCTCCTTTTACTCTCTGTTCCAGACGTTCTAGACGTCCAATTCTTATTGCTTTCAGCCGCACCCTTATTCTACTCCTCCTCTGTTCCTCTGGCGATGTAGAGGTGAATCCAGGCCCTACAGTGCCTTGCTCCACTCCTATTCCCCAGGCGCTCTCTTTTGATGACTTCTGTAACCGTAATAGCCTTGGTTTCATGCATGTTAACATTAGAACCCTCCTCCCTAAGTTTGTTCTATTCACTGCTTTAGCACACTCTGCCAACCCGGATGTTCTAGCTGTGTCTGAATCCTGGCTTAGGAAGACTACCAAAAATTCTGAAATAATAAATTCCAAACGACAACCTTTTCAGACAAGATAGAACTGCCAAAGGGGGCGGTGTTGCAATCTACTGCAAAGATAGTCTGCAGAGTTCTGTCCTACTATCCAGGTCTGTACCCAAACAATTTGAACTTCTACTTTTAAAAATCCACCTCTCTAAAAACAAGTCTCTCACCATTGCAGTCTGCTATAGACCACCCTCTGCCCCCAGCTGTGCTCTGGACACCATATGTGAACTGATGGCCCCCCATCTATCTTCAGAGCTCGTGCTGCTAGGCGACCTAAACTGGAACATGCTTAACACCCCAGCCATCCTACAATCTAAACTTGATGCCCTCAATCTCACAGAAATTATCAATGAACCTACCAGGTACCTCCCCAAAGCCTTAAACACGGGCACCCTCATAGATATCATCCTAACCAACTTGCCCTCTAAATACACCTCTGCTGTCTTCAACCAAGATCTCAGCGATCACTGCCTCATTGCCTGCATCCGTAATGGGTCAGCGGTCAAACGACCTCCACTCATCACTGTAAAACGTTCCCTGAAACACTTCAGCGAGCAGGCCTTTCTAATCGACCTGGCTGGGGTATCCTGGAAGGATATTGATCTCATCCCGTCAGTAGAGGATGCCTGGATATTTTTTTTAAATGCCTTCCTAACCATCTTAAATAAACATGCCCCATTCAAGAAATTTAGAACCAGGAACAGATATAGCCCTTGGTTCTCCCCAGACCTGACTGCCCTTAACCAACACAAAAACATCCTATGGCGTTCCGCATGAGCATCGAACAGCCCCCGTGATATGCAGCTGTTCAGGGAAGCTAGAAACCATTATACACAGGCAGTTAGAAAAGCCAAGGCTAGCTTTTTCAAGCAGAAATTTGCTTCCTGCAACACTTACTCAAAAAAGTTCTGGGACACTGTAAAGTCCATGGAGAATAAGAACACCTCCTCCCAGCTGCCCACTGCACTGAAGATAGGAAACACTGTCACCACTGATAAATCCACCATAATTGAGAATTTCAATAAGCATTTTTCTACGGCTGGCCATGCTTTCCACCTGGCTACTCCTACCCCGGTCAACAGCACTGCACTCCCCACAGTAACTCGCCCAAGCCTTCCCCATTTCTCCTTCTCCCAAATCCGTTCAGCTGATGTTCTGAAAGAGCTGCAAAATCTGGACCCCTACAAATCAGCCGGGCTAGACAATCTGGGCCCTTTCTTTCTAAAATTATCTGCCGAAATTGTTGCCACCCCTATTACTAGCCTGTTCAACCTCTCTTTCGTGTCGTCTGAGATCCCCAAAGATTGGAAAGCAGCTGCGGTCATCCCCCTCTTCAAAGGGGCCCAAACTGCTACAGACCTATATCTATCCTACCATGCCTTTTTAAGGTCTTCGAAAGCCAAGTCAACAAACAGATTACCGACCATTTCGAATCTCACCATACCTTCTCTGCTATGCAATCTGGTTTCAGAGCTGGTCATGGGTGCACCTCAGCCACGCTCAAGGTCCTAAACGATATCTTAACCGCCATCGATAAGAAACATTACTGTGCAGCCGTGTTCATTGATCTGGCCAAGGCTTTCGACTCTGTCAATCACCACATCCTCATCGGCAGACTCGACAGCCTTGGTTTCTCAAATTATTGCCTCGCCTGGTTCACCAACTACTTCTCTGATAGAGTTCAGTGTGTCAAATCGGAGGGTCTGCTGTCCGGACCTCTGGCAGTCTCTATGGGGGTGCCACAGGGTTCAATTCTTGGACCGACTCTCTTCTCTGTATACATCAATGAGGTCGCTCTTGCTGCTGGTGAGTCTCTGATCCACCTTTACGCAGACGACACCATTCTGTATACTTCTGGCCCTTCTTTGGACACTGTGTTGACAACCCTCCAGGCAAGCTTCAATGCCATACAACTCTCCTTCCGTGGCCTCCAATTGCTCTTAAATACAAGTAAAACTAAATGCATGCTCTTCAACCGATCGCTACCCGCATCTGCCCGCCTGTCCAACATCACTACTCTGGACGGCTCTGATTTAGAATACGTGGACAACTACAAATACTTAGGTGTCTGGTTAGACTGTAAACTCTCCTTCCAGACCCATATCAAATATCTCCAATCCAAAGTTAAATCTAGAATTGGCTTCCTATTTCACAACAAAGCATCCTTCACTCATGCTGCCAAACATACCCTTGTAAAACTGACCATCCTACCAATCCTCGACTTTGGCGATGTCATTTACAAAATAGCCTCCAATAGCCTACTCAACAAATTGGATGCAGTCTATCACAGTGCAATCCGTTTTGTCACCAAAGCCCCATATACTACCCACCATTGCGACCTGTACGCTCTCGTTTGCTGGCCCTCGCTTCATACTCGTCGCCAAACCCACCTGCTCCATGTCATCTACAAGACCCTGCTAGGTAAAGTCCCCCCTTATCTCAGCTCGCTGGTCACCATAGCATCTCCCACTTGTAGCACACGCTCCAGCAGGTATATCTCTCCAGTCACCCCCAAAACCAATTCTTTCTTTGGCCGCCTCTCCTTCCAGTTCTCTGCTGCCAATGACTGGAACAAACTACAAAAAGCACTGAAACTGGAAACACTTATCTCCCTCACTAGCTTTAAGCACCAACTGTCAGAGCAGCTCACAGATTACTGCACCTGTACATAGCCCACCTATATTTTAGCCCAAACAACTACCTCTTTCCCTACTGTATTTAATTAATTTATTTATTTTGCTCCTTTGCACCCCCCATTATTTTTATTTCTACTTTACACATTCTTCCATTGCAAATCTACCATTCCAGTGTTTTACTTGCTATATTGTATTTACTTTGCCACCATGGCCTTTTTTTGCCTTTACCTCCCTTATCTCACGTCATTTGCTCACATCGTATATAGACTTGTTTATACTGTATTATTGACTGTATGTTTGTTTTACTCCATACTCCTTGTTCTCAACTTGCCTACCTGGTTAAATAAAGGTGAAATAAAAAAATCTCTGTTCATCTCAGTCCAGCTCTGCTCAGCTCTGTTCAGCTCAGTCCAGCTCTGCTCAGCTCTGTTCAGCTCAGTCCAGCTCTGTTCAGCTCAGTCCAACTATGCTCTGCTTGTCTCTGTTCAGCTCAGCCCAACTCTGCTCTGCTTGTCTCTGTTCTGCTCAGCCCAGCTCTGCTCTGCTTGGCTATGTTCAGCTCAGCCCAATTCTGCTTGTCTCTGTTCAGCTCAGCCCAACTCTGCTCTGCTCGGCTCTGTTCTGCTGAGCACAGCTCTGCTCAGCTATGTTCAGCTCAGCCCAGCATTGTTAAAAGTGTATGTGAAAGGACTAACCGAGTAGCCGTTCTTGAGCCAGTGGACGTGGGGCTTGGGCTTGCCGTTGGCCTCACAGGACATGGTGTAGTCACTGCTGATGTCCCGCTCTGTACTGCTGATGGACTCTGTCCACTCTGGGAAGGCTGGAATGGAGATGAGGAAAGGAGACTGTACAGTATGTAGACAAGGCCTGACTCCTAACTCGAAATCATGTGTACGAGGCCTGAGTCCTAACTTGAAATCAGCGCACAACATCAATGCATGATTCATGTGAAAATCTGAGTTAACAGTGAATGACTCAAATTAGGACTAAGCCCTGAGAGAAGAGGTGTTGAATAATAACAATTTGCAAGTCAATGACTTGCAACTACAAAGCTGGGGAGTATATACTGTATTATAAACTGGGTGGTTCGTTTCATTGTGCTTAAGAACAGCCTTTAGCAGTGGCATATTGACCATATATCACACCTCCTCGAGCCTTATTGCTTCATTATAAATTTGATCACTGAATGCTGATTGGCTGAAAGCCATTGTATATCAAACTGTATACCACAGGTATGACAAAACATTTATTTGTACTGCTCTAATTACGCTGGTAACCAGTTTATAATAGCAATAAGGCACCTCAGGGGGTTGCCAATATACCACGGCTAAGGGCTGTATCCAGGCACTCCGAGTTGCGTTGTGCCTAAGAACAGCCCTTAGCCGTGGTATATTGTCAATATACCACAACCTCTCTGGCCTTATTGCTGAATTAGTAGACTAGAGAGAGGGCCCTACCTTCTACAGAGACCCGAGCCCGGTGCCAGTCCTTCCCTTTGGAGTTGAGGGCCTCACACTCGTACGTCCCCTCGTCCTCATACTGCACGTGGTACAGTTGGAGGTGGGCCCCTGCCATGCTGACTTCATGATTGGCCGGCAGCTCTCCGTCCATCTTCCTCCAGCGGATCTGAGGGATGGGGCTGTGGAGAGGGGAGGAGTTAAGACATACAGTATACTGTGCCTTGCATAAGTATTCATTCCCTTTAGCTTTTTTCCTATTTTGTTGCATTACAACCTGTAATTTAAATATATTTTTAATTGGATTTCATGTAATGGACATACACAAAATAGTTCAAATTGGTGAAGGTACTCTGATCACATGAGACTAGAATGTAGCTTTTTTGCCATCAAGGAAACGCTATGCCCGCCACATCCAACATCTTTCATCACCCCGAGAATACCATCCCCACAGTGAATCATGGTGGTGGCAGCATCATGCTGTAGGGATGTATTTCATCTGCAGGGACTGGGAGACTGGTTAGATCTGAAGGAATGATGGATGGAGCTAAATACAGGGAAATTCTTAAGGGAAACCTGTTTCAGTCTTCTAGAGATTTGAGACTGGGACGGAGGTTCACCTTCCAGCAGGACAATGACCCGAAGCATACTGCTGAAGCAACACTCAAGTGGTTTAGGTTGAACATTTAAATGTCTTGGAATGACATAGTCAAAGCCCAGATCTCAATTCAATTGAAAATCTGTGGTATGACTTAAAGATTGCTGTACACCAGCAGAACCCATCCAACTTGAAGGAGCTGGAGCAGTTTTGCCTTGAAGAATGGGCAATAATCTCAGTTACTAGCTACATACCCCAAGAGACTTGCAGCTGTAATTGCTGCAAAAGGTGTCTCTACAAAGTATTGACTTTGGGGGGGGGGGGGGGGGGGGTGAATAGTTATGCACGCTCAAGTTTTCAGTTTTTTGTCTTATTTCTTGTTTGTTTCACAATAAAAAAAAATTGCAACTTCAAAGTGGTAGGCATGTTGTGTTTATTCAAAAATCGATTTTAATTTCAAGTTGTAAGGCAACAAAATAGGAAAAATGCCAAGTGGGGTGAGTACTTTCACAAGCCCCTGTAAACACACAGCTTTGTCATGTGAATATTTACACACAGTGCATTACAATAAACCACGTCATACTCTAGGTCTGAGCAAGGATCAAATAAAATAAAATGTTATATGTCACATGCGCCGAATATGCTTATTACAAGCCCTTAACCAACGATGCAGTTTAAGAAATATAGTTAAGAAAATATTTACTAAATATACTAAAGTACATGTAGGTAGTTGTAAAGGCACTATGCATAGATAATAAACAGCGTGTAGCAGCAGTGCAAAATTAAAGGGAGGGCGGGGGGTGTCAATGTAAATAGTCCTGGTGGCCATTTGATTAATTGTTCAGCAGTCTTATGGCTTGGGGGTAGAAGCTGTTAAGGAGCCTTTTTAGTACCTAGACTTGGTGCTCCGGTACCGCTTGCCGTGCGGTAGCAGAGGGAACAGTCTATGACTTGGGGGACTGAAGTCTTTGACAATTTTTTGGGCTTTCCTCTGACACCGCTTAATATATAGAGTATCAGACAGAAGTTTGGACACACCTACTCATTCCAGGGTTTTTCTTTATTTTTTACTATTTTCTACATGAAATAACCCATATGGAATCACGTAGTAACCAAAAAAAGTGTTAATCACAGTAGCCACACTTTGCTTGATGACAGCTTTGCACACTCTTCCCATTCTCTCAACCAGCTTCATGAGGTAGTCACCTGGAATGCATTTCAGTTAACAGTTGTGTGTTACTTTGTTGACTTTCTTTCCTCCTTAATGTGTTTGAACCAATCAGTTGTATTGTGACAAGGTAGGGGTGGTATTCAGTAGATAGCTCTATGTGGTAAAAGATCAAGTCCATATTATGACAAGAACAGCTCAAATAAGCAAAGAGCAGTGCAGTTGCAAAAGCATCAAGCGCTATGATGAAACAGGAATGGAAGACCCAGAGTTACCTCTGCTGCAGAGGATAAATTCATTAGAGTTACCAGCCTCAGAAATTGCAGCCCAAGTAAATGCTTCACATAGTTCAAGTAACAATCACATGTCAACATCAACTGTTCAGAGGAGACTGTGTGAATCAGGCCTTCATGGTTGAATTGCTGCAAAGAAACCACAACTAATGGACACCAAAAAGAAGAAGAGACTTGCTTGGGCCAAGAAACACGAGCAATGGACATCCGACCGGTGGAAATCCGTCCTTTGGTCTGATGAGTCAAATTCTGATATTTTTGGCTCCAACTGCTGTGTCTTTGTGAGACGCAGATTAGGTGAACGGATGATCTCACCATGTGTGGTTCCCAACGTGAAGCATGGAGGAGGAGGCATGATGGTGTGGGGGTGCTTTGCTGGTGACACTGTCTGTGATATATTTAGTATTCAAGGCACATTTAATCAGCATGGCTACCACTGCGTTCTGCAGCAATACGCCATCCCATCTGCTTTTCGCTTAGTGGGACTATCATTTGTTTTTCAACAGGACAATGACCCAACACACCTCCAGGCTGTGTAAGGGCTATTTGACCAAGAAGGAGAGTGATGGAGTGCTGCATCAGATGACCTGGCCTCCACAATCACCAGACCTCAACCCAATTGAGATGGTTTGGAATGAGTTGGATCGCAGAGTGAAGGAAAAGCAGCCAACAAATGCTCAGGATATGTGAGAACTCCTTCAAGATTCCTTCAAGACTGGGGCTCCCGAGTGGCGCAGCGGTCTGACGCATCATTACAGACACCCTGGTGCGAATCCAGGCAGTATCACAACTGGCCGTGATTGGGAGTACCATAGGGCGGTACATAATTGGCCCAGCGTCATCTGGGTTTGGCCGGTGTAAGCCGTCATTGTAAATAATAATTTGTTCTTTACTGACTTGCCTAGTTAAATAAAGGTTAAAAAAAGGTTTTGAAGACTGTTGGAAAAGCATTCCTCATGAAGCTGGTTGAGAGAATGCCAGAGTGTGCAAAGCTGTCATCAAGGCAAAGGGAAGCTACTTTGAAAAATCAAAAATATTTTTTTGATTTGTTTAACACTTTTTTGGTTATTACATTATTCTATATGTTATTTCATAGTTTTGATGTCTTCACTATTATTCTACAATGTAGAAAATAGTACAAATAAAGATAAACCCTTAAATGAGTAGGTGTGTCCAAACTTTTGACATATACTGTAGGTCCTGGATGGCTGGAAGCTTGGTCCCAGTGATGTACTGGGCCTACAGAGGGTACACACTACCCTCTGTAGCGCATTATGGTCGGATGCTGAGCAGTTGCCATACCAGGCAGTGATGCAACCAGCACCAGCTGGTGCAGCTGTAGAACCTTTTGAGGATCTGGGGACGCATGACAAATCTTTTCAGTCTCCTGAGGGGGAAAATATGTTGTCATAATCTCTTCATGACTGTCTTGGTGTGTTTAGACCTGTTGGTGATGTAGACACCAAGGAACTTGAAATTCTCAACCTGCTCCACTCCAGACTCGATGTGGATGGGGGAATGTTCGGCCCTCCTTTCCCTGTAATCCACGACAATCTTCTTTGTCTTGCTCACATTGAGGTAGAGGTTGTTGTTCTGCCACACACAGGTCTCTAACCTCCTCCTTATAGACTGTCTCATCGTTGTCAGTGATCAGGCCTACCACGGTTGTGTCATCAGCAAACGTAATGATGGTGTTGGAGTCGTGCTTGGCCATGCAGTCGTGGGTGAACAGGGAGTACAGGAGGGGACTAAGCACGCAACCCTGAGGGGCCCCTGTGTTGAGGATCAGTGTGGAAGATGTGTTGTTACCCACCCTTACTACCTGGATGTAGCCCGTCAGGAAGTCCAGGATCCAGTCGCAGAGAGATATTTAGTCCCAGGATCCTTAGCTTAGTGATGAGCTTTGTGGGCACTATGGTGTTGAACGCTGAGCTGTAGTCAATGAACAATATTCTCACATAGGTGTTCCTTTTGTCCAGGTGGGAAAGGGCAGTGTGAAGTGCGATTGAGTTTGCGTCATCTGTGAATCTGTTGGGGCGGTATGCGAATTGGAGTGGGTCTAGGGTTCCCGGGATGATGGTGTTGATGTCAGCCTTGACCAGCCTTTCAAAACACTTCATGACTACCGACGTGAGTGCTACGGAGCGGTAGTCATTTAGCCAGGTTACCTTCCCTTTCTTGGGCACAGGGACTATGGTGGTCTGCTTGAAACATGTGGGTATTACAGACTCGGTCAAGGAAAGATTGAAAACAACAGTGAAGACATTTGGTCCCCGCATGCTCTGAGTACACGTCATGGTAATCCGTCCGGCCCCCGCGGCCAAGTGAATGTTGACCTGCTTAAAGGTCTTGCTCACATTGGCTACGGAGAGCGTGATCACACAGTCATCCGGAACAGCTGGTGTTCTCATGCATGCTTCAGTGTTGCTTGCCTCGAAACGAGCATAAAAGGCATTTAGCTCGTCTGGTAGACTCACGTCACTGCGCAGCTCGCGGCTGGGTTTCCCTTTGTAGTCTGTAATAGTTTGCATACATAATATCATTGATTCTCTGTCTACTTCAAAATGTAGTTCTAACAATGCACTGGTTATATCGAGACTTACTTTCCCAGGGCGAAGCATTCCAGTGTGATGTTCTGGCCCACCAGTGCAAAGGTGTCTGGGAACTTGACTTTGATATCAGCAGGGTACTTCCTTATTGGGCCTGGTTGGTGGAGAAACAGGAAATAGAAACAAGTGGACGTGAGTCACCTGTTTATTCATAACACAACTTAGACCAGCAGCAACACGTTAGTTCACTCTGTGTGGTGACAAGCTGATGCATTTGGTTGGAGGCACTTCATTGTAAATGGGTGTCTCCGGTAGGATAGGTTAGCTGCGTTGCGTTGCATCACACACACACACACACACACACACACACACGCACACGCACACGCACGCACGCACACACAATGCTTCCAGCTCAGTTTGCCCTTCCTGATGAGTTGTAACAGTGCAGTGCTAGATATGGGCCACGACACAGCCAGAGGCCCTTATTATAGTGTGGTGATGTAGACATGGTAAAACATATGCATGACAGAGCATAGAGCTCCTGAAGTGTTGTTGAGTAAACTACTGTTCTCCCCTACAAACTTCTCACCTACAACACAACATGCTAGACTGATCCCTATACTGTTTGTGCTCTATCCAACTCCTTGGATAATTCCCATACCTAACATCACATGACCTCCAGGTGAACTCCAGGTGAGCTCTAGGATTCTCTTAATATTTTTCTCTTGTCAAGATTTTTCCATATTCAGACAAACATACAACACAAGGCTCTCTCTCTCCCCACACTTCAGCTGTGGTCTCAGTCTCCAGAGATGGAGTCCGCCCGACTAACCCTGCCTCTCTTATCCCTGAGATTCATCCTCTCTTCATGTGTGGTTCTCTGGTCTTAAGATGGACCAACTCTTTGGACCAACTCTGTCCTAAGCAAAACGAAGCAAACTACAGACAGTAGGTAATTGTGTGACGACTAAAACTTAGATAGTGATCAAGGTGATCGTATAAGTTGTAGAGTGATGCTGAATAATGGGACGACTATCTTTACTGATTCCTATTTTTTAATAGGTAACGAAACCAGCTTCTAATGTTCAGCCAGGGGGACAAAAGGTATGTGCAGACTGGTGGATGTTGTGGTATTCATTACACTACAGGTTTCTATCTCAACGTAGAGGAAAACAGAAACTAACGTTCAGCCAGGGGGACGAGGGGGATGAACTTGCTGAAGACGCTCTTGGCGATGGAGGCACTGGAGACAAAGCAGGAGTAGTTTCCGCTGTCAGACGAGTCCACCTGGTGACAGACATCAACAATTCATGAAAAACACAACGAATGCACTATATAGGGCGGTGGTTCCCAAACGTTGTTATAGTCCCGTACCCCTTCAAACATTCAACCTCCAGCTGCGTACCCCCTCTAGCACCAGGGTCAGCTGTACCCCCTCTAGCACCAGGGTTAGCACACTCTCAAATGTTGATTTTTGCCATCATTGTAAGCCTGCCACACACACATACTATACAATACATGTATTCATTTCAGTTTTTGTCACAACCCGGCTTGTGGGAAGTGACAAAGAGCTCTAATAGGACCAGGACAGAAATAATAATATAATAATAAATCAATCATTTTGCTCTTTATTTAACCGTCTTACATATAAAACCTTATTCGTTCATAAAAAATGTCAATAACTCACCACAGGTTAATGAGAAGGGTGTGCTTGAAAGGATGCACATAACTCTGCGGTGTTGGGTCTGTGCCTATATTTAGTTGTCATGCTTGTGAGGGCCAGGAATCCACTCTCACAGAGGTACGTGGTTGCAAAGGGCATCAGTGTCTTCACAGCATTATTTTCCAAGGCAAGAAACTGAGCGCAGCCCAATCCAGACATCTGGCAGTGGCTTCTGATTAAATTCAATTTTCACAGAACCGCTTGTTGCAACTTCAATGAGGCGCTCTTGTTCAGATATCAGTAAGTGGACTGGAGGCAAGGCATGAGAGGGATAATGAATCCAGTTGTTTGATTCGTTTTGGGAAAGTACCTGCGTAATTGCGCACCCAGCTCCCTATATCACATTTGACAGTGTCCGTAAGCTTGAGTTAATTTGCACACAAAAAATCATACAATGATGGAAAGACCTGTGTGTTGTCCTTGGTAATGCAGGCAGAGAAGAGCTCCAACTTCTTAATCATAGTCTCAATTTTGTCCCGCACATTGAATATAGTTGCGGAGAGACCCTGTAATCCTAGATTCAGATTTTTTTGGAGAGAAGAAAACATCACCCAGATAGGCCAGTTGTGTGAGAAACTCGTCATAATGCAAGCGGTCAGACTAGTGAAAATTATGGTCAATAAAGAAAACTTTGAGCTTGTCTCTCAACTTAAAAAAACGTGTCAATTCTTTGCCCCTTGATAACCAGCACACTCCTGTATGTTGTAAAAGCGTTACATGGTCGCTTCCCATATCATTGCATAATGGAGAAAATACATGAGAGTTCAGGGGCCTTGCTTTAACAAAGTTAACAATTTTCACAGTTGTGTCCAAAACGTTTTTCTGGCTGTCAGGCATTCCCTTGGCAGCAAGAGCCTCTCGGTGGATGCTGCAGTATACCCAAGTGGTGTCAGGAGCAACTGCTTGCACGAGCATTACCACTCCACTATGTCTCCCTGTCATGGCTTTTGCACCATCAGTATAGATAACACCACATCTTGACCACCAAGTCCATTTGATGTCACAAAACTGTCCAGTACTTTAAAAAATATCCTCTCATGTTGTCCTGGTTTCCAGTGGTTTGCAGAAGAGGATGCCTTCCTTAATTGACCCCCCATAAACGTAATGGACATATACCAGGAGCTGTGTCAGGCCCGCCACGTCTGTTGACTCATCCAGTTGTAACGCATAGAATTCACTGGCTTGTATGTGAAGCAGTAATTGTCTCAAAACGTCTCCTGCCATGTCACTGATGCGTGGTCAAACAGTGTTATTTGATGAAGAAGATGCAGTGCCTTGTCTGTATAGTTTTTTTGGCCATATCCACGGCAGCAGGAAGAATGAAGTCCTCCACAATAGTATGGGGCTTGACTGTCCTAGCCACTCGGTAGCTCAGCATATAAGATGCTTCTAGACCCTTCTTATTAAATGATATCTGTTGCTTTTATACATGTATTACTACTCGAAAGTAGTCTTTACGTCACGACTTCCGCCGAAGTCGGTTCCTCTCCTTGTTCGGGCGGCGTTCGGCGGTTGACATCACCGGCCTTCTAGCCACCGCCAATCCACTTTTCATTGTGGAGGTGGACGCGTCCGAGACTGGGATAGGAGCCGTGCTCTCTCAGCGCTCGGGCACTCCACCCCTGTGCTTTCTTTTCGAAGAAGCTCAGCCCGGCAGAGCGAAACTATGATGTGGGGGGCTGGGAGCTGTTCGCTGTTGTCAAGGCTCTGAAGGCGTGGAGACATTGGCTTGAGGGGGCTAAACACCCTTTTCTCATCTGGACTGACCACCGCAATCTGGAGTACATCCGGGTGGCGAGGAGACTGAATCCTCGCCAGGCAAGGTGGGCCATATTCTGTACCCGTTTTGTTTTCACTCTGTCCTACAGACGAGGTTCCCAGAACGCTGAGGCAGATGCGCTGTTCCGGATGTATGACACAGAGGAGCGGTCCATGGATCACACTCCCATACCTCCCGGCCTCTTGTCTGATGGCAGCGGTGATGTGGGAGCTGGACGCGGACATCGAGCGGGCGTTACGCAGAGAGCCCACTCCTCCCCCAGTGTCTAGCTGGGCGCCTGTACGTTCTGTCTGCTGTCCGCGACCGTTTGATCTATTGGGCCCACACGTCACCCTCATCTGGTCATCCTGGCATCGGGCGGATGGTGCGTTGCCTTAGTGGGAAGTACTGGTGGTCCACCATGGCCAAGGACAAGGGGGTTTATGTTTCCTCCTGCTCAGTGTGTGCCCAGTGCAAGGCCACTAGGCACCTGCCCAGAGGGAATCTACAACCCCTACCCGTTCCACAACGGCCGTGGTCGCACCTGTCGGTGGAGTTCCTGATGCATCTGCGTCCCTCAAAGGGCAACACCACGATCCTTGTCGTTGTGGATCGGTTTTCTAAGTCCTGCCATCTCCTCCCTTTGTCTGGTTTCCCTACGGCTCTACAGACTGCGGAGGCCATGTTCACTCATGTCTTCCGGCACTACAGGGTGCCCGAGGACATAGTCTCTGATCGGGATCCCCAGTTCACGTCCAGGGTCTGGAGAGCATTCATGGAACGTCTGGGGGTCTCGGGCAGCCTCATCTCAGGTTTTCACTCCGAGAGTAACGGGCAGGTGAAGAGAGTCAACCAGGATGTGGGTAGGTTTCTGCGGTCATATTGCCAGGACCCGCCGGGGGAGTGGGCAGCGTTCATCCCCTGGGAAGAGATGGCCCCCTGGGCAGAGATCTGCCACTCCTCCACTAGCCTCTCGCACCGGGGGACCGGGT
Source organism: Oncorhynchus masou masou (assembly GCF_036934945.1). Taxonomy (NCBI): domain Eukaryota; kingdom Metazoa; phylum Chordata; class Actinopteri; order Salmoniformes; family Salmonidae; genus Oncorhynchus; species Oncorhynchus masou. The sequence goes on along the minus strand of NC_088233.1, from coordinate 10,536,799 downwards.
CTGGCTCTCGACCCGAAACCTGCCTCTGAAACCTGCCAGAAGCTGGGTACGCGGTTTGTGGGGCATTCAAAGTCCTGGGGAGACTGAATGAGGTATGCTACAGGTTATGGCTTCCCCCAGATTATCGTATTAATCCCTCATTCCATGTGTCTCTCCTCAGGCCAGTGGTGGCTGGTACACACTAGGAAGCTGAGATGCGCCCCCCCTCTGGACATCGAGGGGGCCCCGGCGTATGCTGTTCGAGCTATCCTGGACACAAGGCGTCGGGCGAGGGGGCTTCAGTACCTTGTGGAATGGGAGGGGTACGGTCTGGAGGAGAGATGCTGGGTGCCGGTGGAGGACGTCTTGGACCCTTCGTTGCTGCGGGAGTTCCATCGTCTCATCCGGATCGCCCTGCGCCTCGTCCTCCGGGTCGTCCCCGAGGTCGAGGTCGGTGTCGGCGCGCTGCTGGAGCCGCCGTCAAGGGAGGGGGGGTACTGTCACGACATCCGCCGAAGTCGTTCCTTCTCCTTGTTCGGGCGGTGATCGACGTCACCGGCCTTCTAGCCACCGCCAATCCCCTTCTCATTTTCCATTTGTTTTGTCTTTGTTTTACACACCTGATTTCAATCCCACAATTATTGTTTCATTATTTAACCCTCTGTTCCCCCAAGGTTTTTTGTGAGTGATTGTTTGTTGTATTTTCAGTGTGTGCGTGTATTTGTTACTTTGTATATTGAACATTTTGAGTAAAAGTATGTTGATTACTCATATCTGCTGTCCTACGCCTGACTCTACACCAGCCACACATAGGACCCATTACACTTTAATCTCGCACAAAAACTCCTGTAGCTTATTTTTCAAATTGTCATGTTTTGTTTTTAAGCATCTGTGCATAAGTGAAGGTTTCCCGCGAGAGAGTATTGGTTAATGTGATTGGATGTTAATTATTTGACTAGGCTACCTGTATTTGACATTATGTTGTTTTTTCACTGAACACTAGATTTTATAACATTTTAAACTTTATTTTTTTGCAGTGAAACGAGGCTACTCAGGCGAGAAAAGAACCTCACCCAAATGTATAACCCGGGTTGGAAAATATAAATGTACTGTTTGAAAATGCCCCACGACATTGCAGATAGGGGATAGGATGTGATTTGGGACACAACCAAAGACAAGACAAGTTAGAAGTTTACCTTAGAGATGAAGAGGTTCCCCGTAGTCTGAGAGATGAAGCGACGTTTATCCAGAGGGATGAAGACGGGGAACTCATTCAGAATCCAGCGGAATGACAGCTCGTCTACAGAGACAACATATACAACCCTCAACCTATCAGTCATGGAGGAAGAGGGTAGTGAGTCAATATGAGGTGGAGTCAGGAGGAAGGCTGAGGAGCTGTGGCTCTTTCACCAGTTTCACACCATCCTGACCAAGGATATTAGCCTATAGTACACATCATTCTAACCATAGCATATATATTTTCCTTTCCACCAACCACGGTGGTTACATAACCAGGTCATCAGTACAGCTGTGTTTGGCTGAGGTTGACTCAGAACAGTAGTAGGTAAAGGTTATTAGACCTCTCTCTCTCTCTCTGTCTCTCTCTGTCTGTCTCTCTCTGTCTGTCTCTCTCTGTCTCTCTCTCTCTCTGTCTCTCTCTCTCTCTGTCTCTCTCTCTCTCTCTGTCTCTCTCTCTCTCTCTGTCTCTCTCTGTCTCTCTCTCTCTCTCTCTGTCTCTCTCTCTCTCTCTCTCTCTCTCTCTCTCTCTCTCTGTCTCTCTCTCTCTCTCTGTCTCTCTCTCTCTCTGTCTCTCTCTCTCTCTGTCTCTCTCTCTCTCTGTCTCTCTCTCTCTCTCTGTCTCTCTCTCTCTGTCTCTCTCTCTCTGTCTCTCTCTCTCTGTCTCTGTCTCTCTCTCTCATGATGCTGTGAAAGGAGCTGAAAAGGACACATCCCACTCAGGAACTGGAATTCTGTACCCACGGAGGCAGCTGAAAGACGTTACCATGGTTTCACAGATTGGTTTGGCTGGATGAATTTGCATAACATGAATATGAATATCTGTATTCTGGTGGAGCTCCCGTTTGATACCAAATAGGTTTGTTTAACAATGATCAAAGAGGAACAATTAGACAGTTCCAAAGGAGACCCAAATATGGCTAAGACACGACTCAGAGAGGAAAACCTGAACGGATCAGTGTAAAGTACCATTGACGAAAAATACAGAGCGATACTATAAAAAGACATAAAACAGCACTATAAACAGCTGATTTTGTCTCAAGCAGCCCTACACTGAGACTAGAGGTGCCAAACTCAGCTCTGGGCAAATGTGTGAGAAAATAGCATACAATATGATGTGTCAGAGGCAGCGTTAGAGCCTATATCATTGAGGAGTAGTACAGCCATGTACCAGCAGGGGGCAAACTTTCACTGATTTTCACTGCTATGACTATCTTGGATGATGGCCCGAGTCTTAACATACTGTTAGGTTTGGATATGATACTAACATAGAGACACATGTAATAGATGCAATGCTACAGACCATAACATTCCTACAGACACAAGGATCACTGCAGATTATTTTTTTAAACAGACCGTGGAAAAGATAAGCACAGAAAATGATTTCAGACCCCGCCCATGTATTCGACTCTGAGTATTAACACCTCCCATCAGACGCTATAGGGTCCCTCCTCCCCTCAGACAGACACTATAGGGTCCCTCCTCCCCTCAGACAGACACTATAGGGTCCCTCCTCCCCTCAGACAGACACTATAGGGTTCCTCCTCCCCTCAGACAGACACTATAGGGTCCCTCCTCCCCTCAGACAGACACTTTAGTGTCCCTCCTCCCCTCAGACAGACACTATAGGGTCCCTCCTCCCCTCAAACACTATAGGGTCCCTCCTCTCCTCAGACTCTGTAGGGTCCCTCCTCCCCTCAGACACTATAAGGTCCCTCCTCCCCTCAGACAGACACTATAGGGTCCCATAAACAGGTTTAACTTCTTATGGCTGCAGGGGCAGTATTGGGTAGCTTGGATGAAAGGTGCCCAGAGGTGCCCAGAGTAAACGGCCTGCTCCTCAGTCCCAGTTGCTAATATATGCATATTATTATCAGTATTGGATAGAAAACACTCTGAAGTTTCTAAAACCGTTTGAATGATGTATGTGAGTATAACAGAACTCAAATGGCAGGCAAAAACCTGAGAAGAAATCCAAACAGGAAGTGGGAAATCTGAGGTTGGTCAATTTTCAACCCAGCCCCTATTGAATACACAATGGGATATGGATGAAGTTGCACTTCCTAGGGCTTCCACTAGATGTCAACCGACTTTAGAAACTTGCATGTGGCTTCTACTGTGTTGTTCGTCTGAATGGGAGCTGAATGAGCCAGGTATCTGGCAGAGAGCCAAGGGCTGGTCATGCGCAATTCACATGATAGCGACCTGCGTTCCATTGCTTCTCTACAGACAAAGGAATTCTCCGGTTGGAACGCTATTGAAGATTCATGATAAAAACATCATTAAGATTGATTCTATACTTAGTTTGAAATGTTTCTAAGACCTGTAATATAACCTTTTGAAGTTTTTGTCCGACAAGCTTTTTGATTTGTGTACCTAAGCCCTAACAAAAGTAGCTACTTGGACATAAATAATGGACATTATCGAACAAATCAAACATTTATTGTGGAACTAGGATTCCTGGGAGTGCATTCTGATGAAGGTAAGGGAATATTTATAATGTTATCTAATGCAATCTGATTTCTGTTGACTCCAACATGGCGGATAAAAAACTTTTTTATATGAGCGCCGTCTCAGATTATTGCATGGTTTACTTTTTCCGTAAGGTTTGTTTGAAATCTGACACAGCGGTTGCATTAAGGAGAGGTATATCTATAATTCCATGTGTATAACTTGTATTATCATTTACATTTATGATGAGTATTTCTGTTGAATCGATGTGGCTATGCAAAATCACTGGATGTTTATGGAACTAGTGAAAGTAACGCGCCAATGTAAACTCAGAATTTTTTATATAAATATGAACTTTATCAAACAAAACATACATGTACTGTGTAACATGAAGTCCTATGAGTATCATCTTATGAAGATCATCAAAGGTTAGTGATTCATTTTATTTCTATTTGTGCTTTTTGTTACTCCTATCTTTGGCTGGAAAAATGGCTGTGTTTTTCTGTGAGTTGGTGGTGACCTACCATAATCGTTTGTGGTGCTTTCGCTGTAAAGCCTATTTGAAATCGAACACTGTGGTGGGATTTTCAACAAGATTACCTTTAAAACGGTATAAAATACATGTATGTTTGAGGAATTTTAATTATGAGATTTCTGTTGTTTTGAATTTGGCGCCCTGCACTTTCACTGGCTGTTGTCATATCGATCCCGTTAACGGGGCGGCAGGGTAGCCTAGTGGTTAGAGCGTTGGACTAGTAACCGAAAGGTTGCAAGTTCAATTTCCGAGCTGACAAATCTGTCGTTCTGCCCCTGAACACACAGTTAACGCACTGTTCCTAGGCCGTCATTGAAAATAAGAGTTTGTTCTTAACTGACTTGCCGAGTAAAATTAAGGTAAAAAAATAAAATAAAAAAAACGGGATTGCAGCCCTAAGAAGTTTTAAGCACTCCTTCATTCCCATGTCCATCAAATGTGCAATATGTATTATCTAAAAGACTATATGAAAAGTGTATGATGGGTAACGTGTATTATGTTGAATGTATAATGTATCATTTGAATCTTCCCCTCAGGACACTAAAGTTCATCCTACACTATACCCAGCCATGTCTCACACATCTTCAGACTTCAGTTGAGATGTGTTGAGACTCTTTGAGACATGACGTAGACTCTATTCAAGACATCGTAAGATACATTTGACACCATCTGTGTCTAGCATTAGCATTAGCCATAACAATGACCTAGCATCATATAATTAGCCATTAGCTTAGCCTAGCACTTACCTGGGTAGTGTGGGGGAGGAGCGCAGAGCAGCACTGCCCCCTGGCCCTCCTTCACATACACCGCCTCTCTCTCCTCAGAGGAGAAGAAGTCCAGGTCTTGGAGAAAGAGAAGAGGGACAGAGAGAGGGCGGGGGGAAAATAGAGAAGACGGGGGAGAGTGGGGAGAGAAAGACAGAGAGAGTTCAGATTCATTAACAAGCCTGGATAATCCACTGTCACACTCTCCCTCGCCTCATTTATGTAAGAACACTGATCCTCCAAATACTCTTAAACCCTGTAACCTCTCTCTCAAAACCACTTCAAAACCAGGACCTGTGTTTAACTAGTTGGCAGGTTTGAAATTTGCAACTGTCATCTTTCAAAGTGAACTTACTATCGATTCAGCAGAAGTGACTTCATGTCATGCTACCCTCTACAAAGTTTGACCATTCAAATTCCATTTCCACAGCTGTTATGATGTGCCACTGCTGCCTCTCAATCACAGCTCCACTCACATAGGCATGACAGCTTAGCCTAGCCTAAGGGGCATCTCTAAAAAAAGTCATTTCATCCTTCCTGCCAATGATAATGTGTTACGTATCAATGGGGACGGGGATCCCATCCACTCCACTCACATCCAAACTGGACAGCGGCCTCTCTGCTGACCACAGTGCCGTAGTCGTTGGTGGCCATACAGGTGTACTTCCCAACGTGTTTGTTCTTGATGGGGTTAGAGATGACCAGGTTGCCTCCCACCAAAGTGTAGTGGTTGTCTTCATCCTGGTCTATATTCCTGCTGTTTAATCTCCACCTGAGGAGAGAGGAGGGGACACGAACATGTGCTCTTGAGCCAAAGGAGGTTCCCTAAACGGCCGCATTACAGTTTAAAACAAATTACTACTTTTACTTCGCTACATTCCTCAAGAAAATGATGTACTTTTTACTCCATTCATTTTCACTGACACCCAAATGTAAGCATTGTCAATGCTTATCAGGACTGGAAAAAGGTTCAATTCACACACTTATCAAGAGAACATCCATGGTCAACCCTACTGCCTCTAAACACACATGCTTTGTTTGTAAATAATGAGTGTTGGAGCGTGCCCCTGGCTATCTGTTTTTTTTTAAATGGTGTCGTCCGTTTTGCTTAATATAAGGAATAGGGAGGTTTAGGGAGTGTTGGGGGGGTTGAGAGTAGAGGGACATACAGTACAACACAGCACAGTAGGTGGGGTTTAGGGAGTGTTATTGTGGGGGGATGTGAGAGACAGGGAACATACAGTACAACACAGCACAGTAGGTGGGGTTTAGGGAGTGTTATGGGGGGGGTGAGAGACAGGGAACATACAGTACAACACAGCACAGCAGGTGGGGTTTAGGGAGTGTTATGGGGGGGGTGAGAGACGGTGAGAGACGAGGAACATACAGTACAACACAGCACTGCAGGTGGGGTTTAGGGGTGAGAGGAGGACTGTTACGTGTATGTGGCAGGTGGGTTGGCTCGTGCTCGACAGCTCATAGTGATTTTGGCCTCAGGTGACTCCTCGGGGTAGATGGTGTCGACCGGCTGATCCTCAAACACTGGCCCGTAACCTGTAGCATCGTCTGAGGAGAGAGACACACATCGTTAACGACTTAGCACCTAATGGTTTGGACAAACAGTACATGACATCATCGTAACACACACACTGGCACATTACCTGTAGCATCGTCTGAGAGAGAGACAAAGAGTCAGAGAGACAGAGAGACAGAGAGACAGAGAGAGAGACAGACAGACAGACAGACAGACAGACAGACAGACAGACAGACAGACAGACAGACAGACAGACAGAGTGAATGACGCAGGACCTACTAGGTCAGAGAGACAGACAGAGAGACAGAAAGATAAATAGACAGATACACACGGTGAATGTATCAGGACCTACAAGGTCCGAAAAGACAGACAGACAGACAGACAGACAGACAGACAGACAGACAGGATAGTCCCACCCCGTTTCAGTCTGTTGTCTTTCAGTTTGTACCTAATGAATAAGACACAGGTCTCGGGATAAGACATATGAGAAAGCGATATAAACATTTCAAAGAAAAACATTTGTTATGGACAAATTATATTCTGGCAGTAGAAGAACAACATGATGAAATAGTATTTTTTATATGAAACAGTATTTTCCCAGAACCCCTTGGTGTTTCTTAGTACTATAATGTCTTCTGACACAGAGTTACAGTCTCAGGTGCATTACTAACCTAATACACAGGGCCTTGAGAAAGTATTCAGACCACTACGTTACAGCATTATTATAAAATGGATTACATTTTTAAAAACTCAGCAATCTACACCCAATACCAAAGTGAAAACAGATTTGTAGAATCTTTAGCAAATGTATTAAAAAACATTAGAAAGTATCCAGACCCTTTGCCATAGGACTTCAAATTGAGCTCCGGTGCATCCTGTTTCCATTGTTCATCCTTGAGATGTTTCTACATCTTGATTGGTGTCCACCTGTAGTAAATTCAATTGACTGGACATGATTTGGAAAGGCACACACCTGTCTATATAAGGTCCCACAGTTGACAGTGCATGTCAGAGCAGAAACCAAGCCATGAGGTCGAAGGAATTGTCCGTAGAGTTCACAGACAGGATTGTGTTGTGTTGAGGTACAGATCTGGGGAAGGGTACCAGAAATGTCTGCAGCATTGAAGGTCCCCAAGAACACAGTGGCCTCCATCATTCTTAAATGAAGGAGTTTGAACCACCAAGTCTCTTCCTGGAGCTGTCCGCCCGGTCAAACTGAGCAACCAAGAACAGAGCTCTGACAGAGCTCTAGAGTTCCTCTGTGGAGATGGGAGAACCTTCCAGAAGGACAACCATCTCTGCAGCACTCCACCATTCAAGCCCTTATGGTAGTGACCAGACGGAAGCCACTCCTCAGTAAAAGGCACATGACAGCCTGCTGGGAGTCAAAAGGCACCTACAGACTTTCAGACCATGAGAAACAAGATTCTCTGGTCTGATGAAACCAAGATTGAACTCTTTGGCCTGAATGTCAAGCGTCACATCTGGAGGAAACCTGGCACCATCCCTACGGTGAAGCATGATTGTGGCAGCATCATGCTGTGGGGATGCTTTTCAGCGGCAGGGACTGGGAGACTAGTCAGGATCGAGGCAAAGATGAGCGGAGCAAAGTACAGAGAGAACCTTGATGAAAACCTGCTCCAGAGCACTCATAACCTCAGACTGGGGCAAAGGTTCACCTTCCAACAGGACAACGACCCTAAGCACACAGCAAAGACAACACAGGAATGGCTTGGGGACAAGTCTTTGAATGTCCTTGAGTGGCCCAGCTAGAGCCCGGATCTCTACCTCCCTCCCCATCCAACCTGACAGAGGTTGAGAGGATCTGCAAAGAAGAATGTGAGAAAATCCCCAAATATAGGTATGCCAAGCTCTTTGAGGAAAATATCATTATTATTAGAAAGCAAATTACGGACTCCTCTTTAAATCTACGTATTCCTCCAAAGCTCAGTTGTCCTGAGTCTGCACAACTCTGCCAGGACCTAGGATCAAGAGAGACACTCAAGTGTTTTAGTACTATATCTCTTGACACAATGATGAAAATAATCATGGCCTCTAAACCTTCAAGCTGCATACTGGACCCTATTCCAACTAAACTACTGAAAGAGCTGCTTCCTGTGCTTGGCCCTCCTATGTTGAACATAATAAACGGCTCTCTATCCACCGGATGTGTACCAAACTCAATAAAAGTGGCAGTAATAAAGCCTCTCTTGAAAAAGCCAAACCTTGACCCAGAAAATATAAAAAACTATCGGCCTATATCGTATCTTCCCTTCCTCTCAAAAATTTTAGAAAAGGCTGTTGCGCAGCAGCTCACTGCCTTCCTGGAGACAAACGATGTATACGAAATGCTTCAGTCTGGTTTTAGACCCGATCATAGCACTGAGACTGCACTTATGAAGGTGGTCAATGACCTTTTAATGGCATCAGACCGAGGCTCTGCACCTGTCCTTGTGCTCCTAGACCTTAGTGCTGCTTTTGATACCATCGATCACCACATTCTTTTGGAGAGATTGGAAACCCAAATTGGTCTACACGGACAAGTTCTGGCCTGGTTTAGATCTTATCTGTCGGAAAGATATCAGTTTGTCTCTGTGAATGGTTTGTCCTCTGACAAATCAACTGTAAATTTCAGTGTTCCTCAAGGTTCCGTTTTAGGACCACTATTATTTTCATTATATATTTTACCTCTTGGGGATGTCATTCGAAAACATAATGTTAACTTTCACTGCTATGCGGATGACACACAGCTGTACATTTCAATAAAACATGGTGAAGCCCCAAAATTGCCCTCGCTAGAAGCCTGTGTTTCAGACATACGGATGTGGATGGCTGCAAACTTTCGACTCTTAAACAGAGATGCTTGTTCTAGGTCCCAAGAAACAAAGAGATCTTCTTTTGAATTTGACAATTAATATTAATGGTTGTACAGTCGTCTCAAATAAAACTGTGAAGGACCTCGGCGTTACTCTGGACCCTGATCTC